>NC_054394.1:24282088-24579588 GCF_017976425.1 Toxotes jaculatrix
ACAACTGACACAAAAAAAACACACTTTCAGATATATAAGTGATGTTCCACAGGTTTGTTGTCAAAGACTCTTACAACATTACATAAATGCTTGGACTATAGCAACACTTGACAAAGTCTTCCTACTGTAATTGTGTAAGGGGCACAGTCAGTGCTACAAGCACCAGAAATGTGATTTAAAAAGAATGTCCAGCAGTATCATAAACAGATCATGACAATGTTGTAAACACTATGCACCAAGATAAAACCAATAAGAATAACACATAATAATAATAATGATCTTTTCTACTCAATTAACAGCTTTAGTTATTTAGAACCTTTCAAAACACAGTTGCAAACCGCTACAAACAAATAAATAATAAAAATCCATAACATTAAAACAAGATAAATTAAAATAATTACAACAAATAACATAATTTAAGAAAAAGCCATAAGAAGAATTAGAAAAAAGGACATTGAGGTTGAATTTGACAATCAAGAAAACAGTGGGATTCACTGTGCTTTTAGATTAACCCTTTGTACTTATTTGTATGTCTGCTTGTTACATTCTCTACTGTCTCTCTAGTGTTAAAACGCCCTGAAAGTTATAAGCTGTGTACTGAGAAATGACAGACGATCTCCAGTGGCTACTAATTTTGAAGCAGGAATTTGTGGTTCACCTGCATTAAAATTTTTACACTGCTGTCAAGAGGTGGAAAGCTGGACACCTTTCTAAAACAATGTAAAGTACAGCAAGGATTCATCTGCACAGGGACTTGACAAGTTGCCATTAAATGTTATGTTGTATTTGGGGTTGGAAATCACCTATCATCTTGTAAACTATTTGTCTTAGCTTACTTGGATCGCTTTGCCCTAATTTTAAGACCCCTTTCTTGTGGACAACATAGACTCTGTTTTGAAAATATAATTACTTCATAGTAAAACCTACTCAGAAATATTTAACATTAATGTTCAACATTAACAGACAAAATTATGGATGTGATTATGACACAGCAACTTGTTCTTATACAGAAAGAGTCCAGCTTTACAAACCAGACGGTACTGGATGCTATGTACAGAAAAGGCTGTTGAGATATGACTGACGTCACACTCCAATTAAAGACCCTATGCCCTTACCTCAATCCTAGCACGGTTCATAGATCCCAGGTCCATCAGAATTGGCCTGTCATCCTCATCCAGAAGCACATTTGTGGGCTTCAGATCTCTAATCACACAAATCACAGCAAACACATGGCACATGTTCAGATGTCTGCAATTTTGTCAATATAAAAACGAAAATAAATGTTGAACTTTGAAAAATAAAAAAACAATCATATGAATGTTAAACAGTGGTCTGACAAAAAGCAGTATCTCATTGATTGGGCACATTACAACTCCTAAATGCTCTGGAATTGAACACTGACTTTCTCTGTCAAGTTAAATGTGGTTCATAATTTATGGCAAATGTATTTGGTATTTGAAATACCTTCATTGGGATGTGTACTTGATATAGTATCCTGAGCTAATTCTGAGCAGGTGGTATATGTTAATTGGGCACCGGGCCAGTCAATAACTGCACAGTTCACATTAATTTTTTGCCCCCCAAACCATGACATGAAACAAACTGAATGTAATTCTGCATTACAAAATTACATTTTCACTTGACAAACACAACATAGAATACAAATATTAAAAAATATTTTTTTACTTTCTAACAGTGTGCAATTTGACACATTTGGAGGAAATTAGTGTAGGTGCCAGAATTCATTATTTGGAAGTCCATTTTGAGCACTAATTGACACAATAACAACTTTGAGTATTTTGTATGAAGTCATTCATATTTAGTTTTAAGGCATTTTTTCCTATTAGAGAGAATGAATGCTGATAAGGAATGTATTAAAATAATCAGGTATTTGTGTTTTGGTAAGACACTGCTTCTGCAGAAAACTGCATATCCTGCATTCTCATATAAACAGACCCAAAGTGAACATATAAATTCTCTTTCAAAGAATACAAAATTGTACAATTATAGTTAGTCTTCTTTTCCAAGTTTCCCATGGAAAATAATACCCCAATGGCTGAATCCTTGTGAATCGGTTTCCTCTCAGACAGACAGACACTGATGTGGCACTCCATGCCAACACAAGAATTTATTCACTGATCATATGCATGTAAATGTTTATGGTATGTGTGTGGATGTGGAGAGAAATTACCTGTGTGCATAGCCTTTTTCATGAATGGCCTTGAGTCCAGAGCAGATGCCACGCAAAATTTGTAAAATCTGTTTTTCAGGCATTGAGCTCCCCTTGTCTCTTAGCTTCTCCAGAACAGACCACAAACTGCCTTTCTGTTCACACAAACACCAACATATCAGAGTCAGACAATTACCCTTAAGTTTATCCTTGTCATACTAACTGCTGCTCTTACTTACACTAATATAAGGGAGAAGTAACCAGGCTTCACTCTTGCCTCCACGATCAACAAAGGTGTGAGCAACCAGGCTCAAGATGTTGGGGTGACTAAACATCTGATGCATCTCCACCTCAGTCTGAGCCTCCTGGCGGCCTTCACGGTCATGGCACAGGATCCTCTTCAGGGCATAGAAGCGCCCATCTTTTGCCCCCTCAACCAGGTCAACATAACTGAACCCACTGAAGAGAGGACACAGTTTTTTTTGGACGAAAGTAGGGGCCAAAGCAATAAGCCATATTACCATTTAACTCAACAAGCAATGCTTGTAGAATTAATTCATAATTTGTTTTGGCCACACTTAAACATAAAGGTGGAGTTAAATTAAGTTTAAAACATACAACATGTTATCTTACCCTTCGTCGAGTTTCTGGACAAAGTAATATTTTTTGTTGTCGATGGTGATGGAGCCGCGGGAGCATATGCACAGGGTCTGCCCCATCTTGACTGGTTCATTGTTTAACACCAAGCTTTTAAAGGGGCCTGGGAGAAGAGGGTAAAAGTAATTTGTGTGAAACAGAAAACAACTGTGAACTGTTAGGCTAGCTAACGTTAACGTGTGCATAGAAATGTCCAGGCTACAGCAGCCAAAAGGCGACTTTAACGGTAGGCCCACTTGCTGGGAAGTTTTAACTAACCACCTGACACAATGGACAACAACACATAACAAACATATAATCTGCGTCGTTTTAATCTTTAATCTTACCAGTTCGCTTTCTGTGTACCGAGTTAGCTTGCTGTCATACTTCCTCCATGTTCTTCTTCTTCTTCTTCTTTTATAAACCGTGCTTGAAGGTTCAAGGAGACGAGCGACACCTGCCGGTAGGTCTGAGAGGAGCAACGATGGCGGATACCGAGTATAACAGAGAGGGTTGCACCGACGACGGAGGTGATATTTGAGCTATTTAACGCCTAAAATATGTTGAGAAATAAACAATATTGTAGTTAGCTTGATTTGCTGCCCGCCCATTAAAACTGGCCACAACTAACGTTAAACTTCACCAAGCTAACCTAATGTTAGCTACGTATCACTGGCTAGCTAATGCTAATGCGAAGTAACTTAACACCGTAGTAATATTATCTCTGCAGATATGGAAATTGGGCTGGGTGTAACTGCTGTTCTAAAGTTGGTGCCAATATTATAGACGTAATAAAGCAAAGACTTGCTTCCAGGAGACAAGTCGCTTGTAAGATTGCTAACATGCCGTTAGCCTAGCTAGTGTGCCACTAGCAAACCCAAGCTAGTTAGCGCAGGTTAACAATGCTGTATTTATATGCTCTCAAACTCTGCGTATAGTATTCATAAGTTAAAGTAACTTAGATTCCGATATTATAAATCTGTCTGCACACACAGTTCCCAATGTGTACTTATTAAACTCTAAGTGAAATGGTAAAGTGGAACCTAAGTTACCTTTGGTTCGTTGATGGCTAGAAACGTAACCACACAGGTAAAGATGATAGCTTATATTTTTCTCCAGTTCTCAGAAAACAGTTGTTCACCTTGGTGAGTTGTCTTGCCTCAAGCAGGGCCGCAGGAGGAGGGAGGCAGAGTGAAAACTAAGCCTGTCTCTTGTAGCACTGTGGGAGGAGAGGGGACTGCAGTCAAACGCACATCCCAGCATCTCACCCTTGGTGATGAAGATGAGTCCTCAGCAGAGCCACCAGCACCCTGCAAAGTCTCCAAAATAGGCTTTAGCATGAGCAGTCAGATGGGGAAGAAGGCAAACCCCATATCTATCAAGCTTGGAGCAACAGTAAGTGTGTAACAATCCATATTAACTGCGCCCACACAGTTTGTTTTACAGTAATGACAGTAATTGTAGCTTGCATCACAGACTATGACTATGGTACACATGGACATGATTCCGATATGTAAATTAAGTAATTCACATAGCACACTGCTCAGAGGTCCAAAAGAGGATGATGGGCAAAATCTGTAGTCACAGACACATATCGTTTGAATGTTACCCTCATTGTGAGTGATGCTGCAGCAGTTAATAGTTAGTTGTTAGTAGATTGATATAAATAATCAATTAATCATTCAAGCCATTTATCAACTAAATGTGTCGAATATTTGCTGGGTAAACTTCAAATGAAACATGAGGATTTATGTTTTTTCTTTTACATTTCATGAAGACCATGAAGTAGTGTTATACTGCTAAGTTGTGTTGTTTTATTTTCTTTAATCTTGTGTCCCCAACCTGTTTTAGAAACCCAAAGAGCCTGTACCATCACTTCCACCAAAAAAAGCAGGGCTGGCATCTGTTTTTAATGAAGATGATGATGTAAGTGTGCATGCACACATGGAATGGTTGTTTAAATGCTTAGATGACAAATATGTTGTGGTTGACTGTAACTTCCTCTTGATGTGCAGAGTGAACCTGAAGAGATGCCTCCAGAGGCAAAGATGAGGATGAAGAACATTGGCAGGTATATACTCACATATACAGTGATACACTAATTGTTTTCTTGGCTTCAACTTTTATCAAAGCATTCAGCTTTTTAATCTTCTTCAATTGATTTCTGCATTGCTGGTAATCATGTAACCCGTTTCTGTTTGAGTTTGAAGCCACTAATCTGCTATCTTTTCAGGGAGACACCAACATCTGCGGGACCTAATTCCTTCAACAAGGGCAAGCAAGGCTTCTCTGATCATCAAAAACTTTGGGAGAGGAAGCTTAAAGCCCAAGCAGACAAACTGTAAACAGACAAAGTTTTTGTCGCTAGTGGATAATTTTGTATTGGTAAAACCATGTCAGAGATATCTATGAAGGCTCAAATGATTCCCCAGTGTAACCTCGAGTTTGACAATTTCTCACCTTTGTAAACCTGAAATGAGAAATAATTTAAGCCTTCTGTGATACCCTGTGACTAAACTCACGTTTACATGTTTAACCACAACCGGCTGATGCTAACTGAGGGGGGGACACCAAGCCCCTGTGATAAGAGGTGCAGAGTGCGGTGATGAAGAGATGGGACAAACAAATTAGCCAGAATATTGTTTAAACTGTATGAAATTTGCTACAGTTGCTTACTGCTGGTTGATGAGAATCGCTAGCATCTTAGAGCCTTCATGCTCCTTTTGTGACATTCTTGTTCCCATCTGAAGCTGGTTAGGCGAGGTCCTCAACAAACCTAATTTTACTTGTCTAATATTTGTATAAAAATGTACATAGAAGTGTGATAATGTTTTATTTTTAAATCCACAAATGGGAGTGTGAGTTTGAGCGTTATGTTGACATGCAGAGCAAGTGGGGACATACAGATTGATCATTTTGTGTCATTTGGTTTCTCAACATCAGTGTTTAACCCTTTGTTTTCACCAGCTGTGCCACCACATAGGCAACCTTTTGTTTGATTCCTTTTATGTTTGAGCTTTGTACTGGTATTTCTTTCTGTTTGACTGAATCGGGTAAACTTAGTGTACAAAAGTGACTTTCTGATTTTATGTTCATTGTTTTTAGTTGTGTGGAGATCAGAATTATGCATCCTTGACATGGATGCCAGGGTGCTGCTAACAGTCGTATCAAATGATTTCTGGGTGGTTAAAATAGGGGTTAGCAATGGTTACGCACATTTACAAACAAGTTTATTGAACAGAAAAGCAACATTTCTGAAATATAGCCCCAGTTGTTTAAATCTAGATGAATGTGTGACCTCTCCGGTGGCTGAAACTCTCTTTGGAAAATCCCCTTGGGCAAAAATCTTACCTTTGATTTCCTTTGTGGGTTACCTCACAGTTGAGCAGAATTTCCCAAATGAATTACATCAGTATCCACAGCTATGACCTGTTTTCAGAGAACTCTCTTGAACATGTTTAAAAGCCAGTCAAATAAAATTTTGGATGATATGTGTTGTGTAAACTATTTCATGTTTATTGCTGAAATTGAGCTACATACACCTCACAACAGCAACTTTGTTGTCCTTAAACTGATATACAAAGCTAATTATTTTACTGTTAATAGTTTCATTTTTAGTTATATTTATTTTATGTATAGACACACACATATATATTTATATAGTTTAGCTGTGCACTTGTACAAATCCTTCATCTTTTATGGCCTGTCCTTTTAATGCTATGTGAGTCACCATTTGTGGTACAAATGGTGACTCACTTTTTTCCTCCATTTGAAAATGGCACACTGTGATTTGACATCCCACCATCGTTGGAATTTCCTTGACACATTTGCTTCACCGGTTTCACTCTGTGTTCGGGCATGGCCTTCCTCAAAGACTTCCAGAAGTTGCAGGTGGTTCTGGCAGGTTTGCCTGATGTCCAATTTAGACTTGGCAGCACCTTCAAGGCCCTTTGGACCAGTGTGGGCAGTTGGGGGTCCTGCTGGTTGAGGGGTGCTGAGTCTCTACTGGTCCATATCAGCAGGAGTTTGAGGGCAGAGTTTTGTAGCAAAGCCTAAAGAGAAGGACCAGTTAACAAATCATTACTGAATTGTGCTTTTGTGAGTAAACTATAAAACGAGTGGTTTAAAATAAGAAATAATTGTGGTTGGCAGTAAAGTAAAAGCTCTTAATAAGAGGCTAAACATACACATCCTCTAATATAACAATGTAATGTCAGGGAGGGTATCTGCAGGTCTTGTCCTAAAAACATTCAGTTTACGCTCCTAAACTGCAAACGGAATTGCTGTAACAGAGGATTGTACGCACAGCAGATTGTTAAATTGTAGTAGTAAGGAACCTCACTGTGTCATAACGTGCAAGCACTTCACCAACGCATGGCACTTTACACTTTTGAGTGAGTGGGTGAGTGTGTGAGTACATGGAAGCACTTTCTCACAACACTCTTGCTTTGATATTTTTGTTACTCTGACGACACTAGTTTTAGTGAATTTTGTTTCGGTGTGCTTTCAATCTGTTGCTGTGATGTCTTCTTTTTTTAACTCTGGAATGATGAATCTCGTGTCTGCACAACAATTTTACCCTTGGGTACTAATAAAAAAAACCTTTGAACCTCAAACCTTGAAGCGTCAATTTTATAAAACGCTTTAAAAATTAAGTCATCATTTTCATTTGGGTAATCCAGTCCATTACATGCTACTCATCTGGGTTCTGGTCACACTGAAGTGATTAATTATATTGTAAGGTTGTATTATATTGTTAGGAAGTTATGAAAAAAGTTATCTAATTTTAAAAAATCCCACTTATTTCCTGTCACACTTTTACACTTTGGCCGATAGGACTTTGAAACAGGGCATTAGTTTACATTCCATGTGATGTTAAAAAGCTCTTTAAAAAGTTTTAAATTTAATTTCATGAGCCCTGCAGAAACCCTGGGCAGGTAGGTCTACTAATCTGTTAACTTTCAAGGAATGCACAAAATGTTTCATTCATCCAACACAGCAACTCTAATTACAAAGTAACAGTCACACTGGTGTTATGGTAGTGCTGTGTTCACATTATTTCAGACGCATGGTAGAGATGAGAATGAGATTCCCATGTTAATGACTTGGGATCATTCACATCATTAAGATACCTGATCACAGAATTGGTTGCATAACGCTTAACATACTTGACACTATAAAATCAAATCCAGTAAATTTGGGCTTTACCACACTAAACGATTTAAGGTGTCTATATTTTTTCTTAATTTTTCTGACACTTCAGTCAGAAAAATGTGAGTTTCTGAGTTGTGAGTACAACTTGGATATTGACAAGAGTGCCATTTGCAAGTCAGAAACTTGTAATTCGACAGTCTTCAACTCCATGAAATGATGGCCTACCTGGACTCCTGATTCCAGTACAAACACAGCATTGCTGTTGCACAGGTAGTCAGCGGACAGGAGACAGATAAGCATGTGGCTTTTCTGTATTGCAAGGACCACATCCTTTGTGTATGCTGCAGTGCAAAATGGAAACCATGAGGAATCTTTGCAGTCAACACACACACACACACATACACACACAGTTGATCTTCTGACCTCCTCCTGGAAGCATGTCCCTCTCTGGCAGACAGAGGCGATACCCCCACCTTTCCTCTAACACTCGGGGTAGTAGCACTTCTAGTTGTCCTTGGGTGGCTTCACACTCTGCAGTGTTAAGCAGGTCCATGCTGGATAGGCATGCTGCCAAGAAAAGTAACTGTTAATTTTCTTTAACAGTGTAGTTACAAGAATAGGAAATCCACATAACAGATATCATACACTGAACATGTTGGCCTATAGGCATAGGTATACCTTCCTCATCAGTGTCAAATCTTGATTGGGAGGAAAGGGTCCAACCTCCCTCTACTTCTGCTGATGAACGGTTCCACACGTATGACAGAAACACATCAAACTCTTTCTTGTCTGAGAAAAAGTGTTGAAGACAATTTTGACATCAAAACATTTGAAATTTAAACCTGGGCACTTTGAACAAGTGGACAAGTGATCAGATCAGTTAGAGACAAGGTTGTCACCTCAGTTATTGCCACAACTGCTACAACACAAAGTGCAGCATCATAGCGTGGTTTCTACATTTTTCAAGTGCATGCACTGGTTTCAGACTGTTTTAAGGTATCATCGTGTGTATGTATGAGTCTGCTTTCTGACCTCTATCATGTTTTCCATGTTGGAAGTGGGATCTGTAGATAAGCTGTAGTTCCAGCCATTTCACGTGCAAAACAATTCCCAGCCCAGCTACCAGCAGAAAAGACACAATGGTATATCCATCCAGTGACGGCCACTTCACTAAAACCAAAATTATTTATTAGACTGTATTATGTCTTGAAAGCACCAATAATTGACATGGAGCATTGGAATCAAGCTGTAAACATTGACATATAATCACGTTATAAAGTTGATAGAGCAAACTTGTTAGCAAACATTTACCTGTCTACACGTCCAGCAGCATTTATAGCCATGTTTCTGTCTGCCTGACAAACCTACTTCCAATATTCTCTCTCCTTTCACCTCTGTTTTAGACTCTAAATCCTCCACTTTGTTCACTTATTAGTTGCTAATTTTGCTTGTTTACTGTTTAGTGAAGGGTGGGTACTGTACAATAGTTTATCTGACTTCTACTCTCAAAATGAGATTGTTGAGAGCGATGAGAGAATCCAGTAACTAAGTTGCATAATTGGATTGGTTACATAATTTTTTACCTTTGTGGGTCAAACTTTTTCAGTTAAACAGTCACATCAAAATGGGTCAAACGCTCCTATCTTTGAGGCCATGAGTAAGTAGGGTAGTTTTTTTTTTAGGTCCACAACTTTGACCACTGGGGTTTCCCTGCAAATTTATACATCTGAGGTTTCACATAACTAACATAACAAACACCTGACTCAAAACTGTCCTCTAGATTTCTAGATTTTATAATATTTTTGTTTTATGTTTTACTGTATTATCATTGAATGTTTATCTAGCTATATAAATAAAGTGATAATACAGTAAAACATATATTTTGTGTATGTGTGTATATAGATATACTGTAGATATAGATAGATATAAAATTGTTTGAACTGTAATCTAACAATGATAGGACATGTGGTATCAACAAAACAAAAACATGAAGGTGACAATAGAAACAACAGTACCTTTAATTTTCTCCTTGAGCTGGACAGTAACACTGCTGCTTCCGGCTATAGTAGTGGCAATACAGGTGTATGTGTAGCTCAGATGTTGTGGTGTCACCTCTTGTATGCAGGCTGTCTGTGTGACCTTGTAATCTTCACTTATCACTGACTTTTTTCTGAATCAGGGAAAGCATTTCAGTTCCTTTGCATTCTAATGAAAACATATCATGCAAGCCAAGCTGAATCATCCAGTTTACAAAATCCTAATAAGCAAACACTGGCACAACACAAGAAAAAACAGATACTTGATAGCTAAAGAAAACATTAACTAAGGGACATCTGTGACTCACTGTGTCTTCTCAATGAGTAGCAGAGTCATATTCTCTTTGTTGCCACCATAATTCACGTACCACTTCACCACTGCTGAAATCTTTCTCTCATAAAGAAATATCACCTCACAGGTCAGATTATGAGGCCGACCTACAACGGGAAAAAAAACTCAATCAAAATCTAACCCTTATTGTCCTGAGAAGAGTGATAATGTGTATGTTTTCATACCAGTGTGTGGAATATATACAAACGAGTCATTCAGAGATGAGACCATCATGTCATTATCAGAGCTATTTTAGATATATAAGTATAAGCTACAACAAAATGTTGTGCATTAAGTCAACAATTATAATAAATCTAAATTTGTAGATATGTAGGATAGCTATGAAAGCCACCATAGAGCTATATCAGTTCTCAGCTGATACATATTATAAATAAAAACAACTATCTTTGAGCAAACAACTCTTGTTATTTCTCAACAAACCAGAACTCTTGGAAATTCATTGCATTTAAGATTTTTAGGCTAATAATAGTGGTAACGATGTTGACTTTGCGTTCATAGCTATTTGAAATAAACATGGCTGATGTGGCTCTGAAAAAGCAGTTCCAAACCAAGCATTAGTTATTAATTCTGACAGCTGTAAAATTTTACCATAGCACATTTGAATACACTTACCAAGCTCTACCTCTTGTGTCATGTTGCCAACAGGATACACAATCCTGGGATTTTTAATTGTTGTGTTGTGTGCTGGTTTGGGTTGAGAAAAGAAGTCACATATTCAGTCTATGCTTTGTACAGTTTACTGTGCATCTAAAAAAGAATACACAGTGTATGAAATAGATGGTGGCATCCATATGTAAAAAACAACAACAACAAAAAAAAACACCTCTTTGCATGCTACATTGTTCAACTCCATGTGACCATGACAAGGATGAGTATAGAAAGTGGATGGATACAAAAATAAAAAAGTAAGTTTGTGATTTGTGGTATTGGGCTGCATAAATAAAAACTGACTTGAGTTCATTTGACTTGACTGAGAGTCTAGGAGTATTCTTGACTTGTTGAGTATCTAACTCATTCAAATGTAATGTGGCAAAAATAAGACTTATCTAGCTAACACGCACAGACACAGTAGCACACTGCAAAACTGTCTTCTCCAGGAAAAAACTTAAAACAACCTGAAACTCTGTGGCAAAACAGGAAGTAGTTTGACTCTTAGCTTAGTGAAAATGATGTGGAAATGAGGGTGGGGGAAAGAAAATCTATTTCGTATGATGATTTTTCCGATGGTTTGCGGTTGTAAAATGGTACAGTGATTGCTATCTTGAGGGAGATGATAATGAAACCCTCTGTGCAAGGCCACTAAAGAAGAGCTTTTAGAGTTTCAGATTAGAGGGTGAGTGAAGAAAATTTCTCAGCGACAAATGATAGCATGATGAATATCACAACTCCCAATGAGCCTCTATACTGAATGTAAAAACAACAGCAATGGTCCATTTTCTTAAAGGTGTTTAGAATAACTACATTTTAATTATTTTAATGGAAGATTGTTTTAGGCCTGTAGGGTATAGGTTTGCAGACGAAAGTGGAATATAGACATCCCTCGTTGGATTTATATACCTGCATATTCCTGCAATCATTGCTTAGATTTATGAAAATAGTTTTGCTTCGAATTCCAGAGAAAGTTAAATGCTGTTTAAAATGTTTAAATACTGCTGAAAGAACATCTTCTAACTGGCCTTGATCAAACAAATATTACTGATGTACATGTCTTTCCAAGTACACTATTTAGTGTAAGAATGGGGGTTTTGACAACGATTGTCAGCCGAGAACATCTGTTTGACATAAAAATGTCTTTGAATGTATTAGAAGATCATAAAGCATGTGACAGACTTGAGTGATTTTGGTCTTCCCTTCCTTATTATTATACCATAGCCAAGCAAAATATTAATTTCTGATTGGCTAAAACATAGCTTGCTCTTTAATTTGACCCCCACAGCATAGTAATTTGCTCTTTGCCATCAGTTTGCTCTCACTGTTGTTCACCTAGCCAGGAGTACATGGACTACAAACTTGCCTGTACAAATTTCCATCGCAATCCATTTAGTTGTGGAGACATTTCATTCGAAAAAAGAACCGTCAACCTCATTGTGGCAGTTGAGGAAAAGGGGATCATTGAACTCACTACTATACACCATCAGGCATCCATTAATCACTACAAAATTCTGTCCTATCAGTGTCGTTGATGTAGAGACATTTTGATGTAGAGATATAAGTGAAAATGCTGACCTTCTGGTGGTGTTAAAGGAAAAGTTACAGGGTAGTCAAAGTCATTGGGATTTGTCCTCTGGGGACTGTTGACATAATACATACTACAACACTTACGTATGACTGTGACTTTAACAGCCCTCCTGAAAGCCCATGTGACTCCTTGATCAATTATTTGTCTGTCACAGTAAAATACACCATGATCCACATCCTTGACTTGGCAGAGATGTAACAGCTCATTCTCTTCGCAGGAGGACCTACGCTGCTCGGACACAGCTCTTTTACCCTGTAAGAAAGCACACTTGTCTGAGTTTTTGCTGTGATTTTGATGTTTCCATTGTGAAATGGATGATTCTGCTCATGTGTGTACTTCACCTTGTACCATCTGACACCTGTGTTGCTGCTACAGGTGTATTGTGGGCAGGAGATGATGCCACCTTCACTGTTGAGCAGCTCTACTTTGTGCTCTTCAGGATCGAAGCATCCCTGACTGAGTTTTTCCACCACCTGTAGATGCAAGAACAACTTGCTGCCACTGGACAGCAGAGACCTGAACACTTAATAGGAGTTCATGCAACCACAAGCAATCTGCACGCATCAAAAATCATTAAATCATTTATCAAATTTTTACAGATAAATAAATATTAATTAATCACTATTACTTGTTAAGTAAATGTTTTTTATGGGTTGGTTGGGACTGTTTGGACCAGTAACAATTTATTAATTACTGATTAACATTTCTGGTGGCAAGCTGAATTTAAGTGAATTTAAACCTCAATAAAACATTTACTTCTTGTCTGCCCTTCTTGGCTCATCACTGCCACCTGTAAATCAGTGGAACAGTATGAAACCACTGGTAGGAATGTGTATGGCACCAGCTCTTTGCAATCTTAGTGCACATGCATGAGGACAAACCAAACAGGGACACTTGCATAAAAATATTACATAGCCCTACTAGAGGTCAGTAACTCCACAAGGCACCTTTAAGACAAAAAAAAAAAAAAAAAACGAAGACGTTTTTTTTTTTTTTTGATAAACTCAACTTAGTAACTTGTGACTTCACCTAGACTGAAATAAAATCAGTGCTGCTAATCAGCTCTTCCTTTGCCCAACAGCAGATACACTTTGGATCAGTCCCAAAACAGCCAAACACATCGTGTGATCAGAAGATGAAGGAGCGTTTGGCATCATAGAAGAACAGAGAGACAACCTCAGATTATCATATCTCGATAGTAAGACTCTGCTGTGGTCAACAAAAACACATGACAGCATGCAAAGCATTCAGCAAAGAAACCACAAATTATTCTGTCACAAGAAAAACATACCAAGGCACATCTCATTATTTTGCTATTAAATGCTAAAATGTTTAAAAAATGCCATAAAGAATGCATTTGTTATTGGTCTATTGGATGAAGGGTGCATGTTGACTTGTTTGGGATATGCCCTAAACAAGGACATGTCCATTTGCACACTGAAAGAGTTAGTTGCTGAAATCACTCCTCCTCTTCATGAAGAGATCCCCTCCTGATGTGTCCCCAGTGAAAGTAATGGAAAACAGGTAAGGGAAGTTCACAGTCCTGTTTGTTCAAAGGGGCATTCTAGAGCTCAGCTAAAGTTAATTTGAAGCTTAAGCAGTCTGCGTTAGTCAAATTAAAGAGCAACAATTACAGTGACCATAAAACTGTGCACTGTACGTTTGGGCATGAGTGTTACTTTAAACCCCTTCATGAATATAAGATGTTGTGTTACCATTCTCATCAAATCCTGCAATTTCTCAACTGCAACATCACAAAGAAAAACAAATGCTATGGTACTACGCAATCTATGTGATTATAAGGTTAACCCAAAGCAGTAAATAAAGCAGAGGTAATGATAAGAAATATAATTATTTACCATGTGTAGTTTCCAGAATGTTCTATTATAACTGGGAAGTCTTTCCCACAGACAAAGGATGGGCCTTCCTTTCCTCCTCTGCCATCTCCAATCCTGGACCACTCACTCCTATTCACAGATTTTATAAAGCATGGCATCATAAAGCTCTCCCCGTCCACAGCTCTGTAGTACAGATGTGTGGTATCCTGCTGAGGACCTGTGAATGCTGCAGTTGCAGTAGAGTCTTTTCATTTCAATTGTACATTTTAAAAAAACTACACCATTAATAATAAAACAATGTGTTTAAATGAGTCACCTGTCCTTTTCTTTTGATGGTTTCCCACACAGCATCCCTCCAAGACAATGGGAAAGACGAGAAAAAACAGAATGTGTCCGGTTTGCATCTTGTATCTCTAAGTCTGTAAAAACCAAACCATACTGATTTCAGTGATGATGCGGGCGAGATCTGCCTTCCTTACATTTTAGCATTTTTTCCCTAATGTTTACTCAACCAGATCTAGAGTTCTTAGTATTTCCTCCTAAAGGTCTGCAATGTTTGTTTCCTGTTCTTGAGTAGTAGCTTTTGAGGTGAAGCCTTTTCAGAGGACATATAAATGCTGTAGTAGGTTTCCTGTTGGGTTGCGATTCATGATTTCACTAGAAGCTGCTCTAATAGTTGTGTTCCTGTTGTTAGCCACTTCCTATGTGAACTAAAGAAGAGAATTTCTTAGAATTGCTGTTACATTTTTTCTGCGCTGTGAAATGCTAGGAAATGATAAATTTTTTTTGAAGCATAAAAAAATACAGAATATCAAACTAGTAGGCTACACTAATAGCAGGAGTCAATAGTTAGATGAGCAACACCACAAGAAAAAGACAAGACAACGACACCTACACAGTTTTCTGAGATTGAACTCATATTCATAGTAACTGGAAGAAGTTAATTTATCTGAAGAATAAACTGAACTGGTCTGATGATGCAAATACACTACAAAAGGCCAAAGCAGGCCAGAGCAGTCTATCTGCTGAAGAAACCCAGGTCTTTTGGGGTGCAAGTGTGGCGAGGGACACTAAGGGGAGGATTGAAATCAGACAACTCCACCTGGGGACTTGCACCCCAGGAAATTCCTAGCATAAACACTTAGTGAAAGTACAAGGCACACAGATACATTACTGAGGCAGAGACGTTAGTTAAGAGATTTATAAATGTATTTAATAATCACAAAAAAACAAGCAAGGACTGAAACTGATGGAAACTGCTGAAAAAGAAAGAAGAAAAGGTGAAAAAAATACTTGTAACTGAATGAGAAAGTTAAAATGTACTTTATTATAATCTATATACTAAAAAAGAAAAGAGGAAGGCCTCAACATTCAATTTAAAAGAAAGGACAACATATTTAAAGTTTTAAACTTCAAGTTAAAACACTAAGCAGAGGCCGCATGCAGAGAGGCAGACTACACAAGAGGAGTGCCAGGAGTGCTACCACTACTCACCCTTGGTGCAGCAAATCAAACTCACGTCAACCTCACAGCAAATGGTGCAGTCTACAGTGTCCTTGTGTGTTAACTCGCATGCAGTTCAGTGAAGGATCAGAATCAGCAATGCAAAAATACAAAGTAACCCAGTTGGCCAGAAGCAAATTCAAACAAAAGAAATCAAAGAAAGATGACTAGAGGAACAGAAACCTAAACTCTAGGCAAAAGTCAAAAAACCAAATGGTCAAACTAAATCTACCAGCCAAAACTAACTGTAAAAGATAAATCTAAACACGTAGAAGCAAAACAAGGGGCAAAACAAGGGCAAACTATGCCTAAAAAGAGCCAGGGCAAAACAAGGGCAAACTATGTCTAAAAAGAGCAAGGGCAAAACAAGGGCAAACTAAGAGCAAGCTACATCTAAAAAGACCAGGGGCAAAACAAGGGGCAAACTAAGAGCAAGCTACATCTAAAAAGACCAGGGGCAATAGTGCAGGTGAACCACGGGATGTTAAAAACTAGTATCAAAACCCCTCAAAAGCAATGCAGCACCTGGACAGCCACAGCAGGGACAGAACAGGAGGGAAAAGAGAGACAAAAGATCACAGGTGTCTTATATAACTTGATCCATATTAGGAGGGACTAGCTCAAGGCTGCACTCAGCAGCTCCACTTAGAGAAGGGGAGGATTCCCCACCACACAAGGAACACTATAGATGTTTTTTGGTTCTGTGGTGGTATCTGTCATCTGTGGAGTTCTCTGCTCGACAGCAGCATCTTAAATGCTGACAGGAAGACTTAAATTAGACTGGTTAAGAAGGCCTGATCTTATCTTTGCACTGATATAGTTGATATATGATGTGAGAAAAACTCATATGGTGGTGAAGATTCTACTTTCAAGTTCATATCTGCACATTCGCCGGCTTGATTTCTAACCCTATTGTAAATTCTGGTCTATACCTGTTGCTGCCAAGAACACGAGTGAGGGATCCAAATGCAGATGGTCTGACAGTGAACAGTGTCATTGATTTAACTCAAAATCACTAACAGGAAGTCCATGATGCCAGGAAACACAAACAAACAAAACAAAACTCAAAAGCAAACACAGGAATTCTTACTGGTTGAACCAAGCAATGGAGGTAAGTCCAAAGGGGGAACACAAGGATCAGCACAGGAAACAAAACCAGGAGGTGAACAAAGGGAGGATTCAGGGTGCAAATATTCACTCAGGAGCAAAAATAACCACAGCGACAGTCACAGGGAAGAGGACAGCAGGCACAGGTTTGACAGCAGACAAATTGACAAGGAGAGAGGGGAACAACGAGACTTCTATACACAGAGGATAGTTGGCCACAGGTTGATTCACATGAGGGTGGGGCACGCAATCAACAAGGTGGGAAACAAGACAATGACACCAAGGGTCAAACCAGACAAAGAGTCCACTACTGTCCAAAAACCAGTTCAAAAGAAGTCACAGAGTTCCAAGACACTGCAAGAGTTCAAAACAGCCCCCCCCCCTTAGGGACTGATCATGACAATATCCCACAAGTAAAATTAATGCTCATTGGCTAGAAATGAGAAGTCTGCTTTTGTTTACCACTGTCTGAAATCAACTACCCATTGTCTCAAAAATTACTAGGAACTTTGAGAAGTAAACCTGCAACTGTTTGTAAACTGCAAACGTGCCAGATAGAACAGAAAGCTTAACTGAAGGGTTACTGTCAGCCTGTTAAAGGAGCTCAACTTGTTTTTTTTTAAATAAGCATATTCACTTAGAGATAAGAAAACTGATATCAATCTAGTTACAGAGCTGGAAATAGATGCATTTAGCCTAGCTTTGGATAAAAACTGGAAGGAGGCAGGGAGACACAACTACACTAAGACACAGGTCTGTGTACTGAAAGGACAGTTTGTAAAACTAAAAGAATAAGATTAAGATTTTAAAAAAAGGCTGAAAGGATTTGTAGAGCTGTATTCTGGTCACAATTGCTACTGTTTTTAATGGGAAAAAAATTAAGGCAGGTATTAAACATCATTAATTATTAAGAATAGTTGAAACATATTTTGCCCCAGGGCATCACAGTAGCACATCTGCAGTAAATGCAATGAAAGAGGAAATGAGTACTGAGGATGAAGAGTAGTATGACAGTGACAGCAAAGCTATTAATCCGGGTAAAGAGGACAAAGTTAAAAATCGTACTATGATAAATTAGGAAAATCCAGTTAAACCACTGAAATATGAAACTAGCATATAAAATATAAAGCAACATTTCAACTGTAATGAGTACACACAAGATGGACAATTATGGATATGTCAGTATTTACAATATATAGGATGATGTGATGATGTATAGGCTCATGTAATAGCACAAAGTAATTTTACATTTCACATTACTTTCATACATACTATACAGGTCTTTGAAACTGACAGGAAAAGTTGCTTGTGTCAGTGTTCTGTCTTACTGAAGAAGTTTTATTCCTAAAAAAAGGAAGGTTTTCAAGACTACAAGATGTTACATAGAGAAATTAAGACACTCAGCTATGATACAGGATATTAATTTCAACTTGGCTAAACATTTTACAATGAGATAACATCCTGGCTTGTCTGTGATAAAATCCTTATTTTTGGTGCATGCTGCGAGGCAGGTAGGTAATAGCGAAGCCTTTTCCAGAAAGAGGAGGAGGGCGGCAGGGAGCTTTTACCCTTCCAGGTGACGCAGTCTCCAGCTTCACTAAGAAGCTGTAAGGCTTCAGATAAGGAACCTGAAGTTGACACTTCTGTTGTCTCAGTTTTGATGAAAATCAAGCGAGTCTGCCGCTCCACAAGGGCTTCATGGATGGCACTCAGTAGGCCAGACCCTAGTCCAGGATCTGCCGAGGTGGGAACCAAAACCACCGCCCTGCTCTGCTCTATACAGTCAAGCACTGCCTTCGCCACAGCTGCAACCAACCAGAGTCTGGATTATACATTACATCATTAATATTTTTTACTAAAATTTATTTCAAAGTTCATCTTAAATACCTACCTTCCCCTGGTAAGATGTCACGATCATAAAGACAGAGATTGTAACCAAACCTGTCTTCCAAAACACTCTCCAGACATTTTCTGTCATGAGCATTTAGTCCTGCATCTGTGTGGCTCTCATAAGACATCAAAAAGGCATCATAGTTTTTTCCATCTACTGAAACAACAACAAACCACAACAGCTTTGTCAACTACTGTCATATTGTCTAGAGCCCACCTCAAAAAAGCACAAATACATTGCTCTTAAATATAAGTTGTTAGTTAAAATGGAACAAATAGCCAAAAATATGAATCTCACCTGAGCTGCTGCTATGGAAGCCAAGAGTGTCCCTTATGAAAAGAGTGATGTCAATTTTTAACTTCACATATATAATTACTGTCACAAGCATCACCAGCACAATGCCCACAATGCTGAGAGCCAGGGAAATGTACGAAGGGTGGGCTGTAGGGTAATAATGGAGAGACTAAAATTATTAAGATGATCATTCAAAAATACCTCAAAAAGTACAACTAGGCAAACCTTTTTGGTGTTGGGCCAGGGTAATGGTGACAAAGCTTGACTTTTGGTAGACAGATTCCAGTTTACAGGTATAATTTTTTGACAGATCCTCTTCTGACACTTTTTTGAAGACCAGAGATGCTGTCATCTTTATTTCTTCAAGGTTACTTTCACTGGAAAAGAAAGAAAAGGACATGATGGAGGATGATTAAGTAAAGACAAAAATTGAGTTTTCATGTGACTTTTGAAAATCTGTTATGTGTCTGTGCAGTGCTTACCGTGTGCACTTGTAGAAAACTGGTAAGGTGTGATTTTTGTCCACAAATGATTCCCCACTCAACCAGAACACCTCATCAAAGTCTGAATACATAACAGCTTTACAGTCAATCACCACTCTTGACCCTAGAAAAAAACAGTTTATACAAGATTTAAAACTAATGATTCAGAAATGTAGTAAATGTAGAAATGTTGTATGTGTATCCAAGCTACAAGACTGAAACTCACCCAAATCTACATGAAATACCTCCTTATTGTGTGGTGACATGATTACTGCAGTTTGCATTATTTCTGTGCAAAACGTGGAGAAAACTCTTAACATCTTCATTTGAACATATGCATTTCAATGATGATAAACATATCCATAGTTTTTTTTCTTACGCTTTGGTTGGACACGAAGTGCCACTGTAAAGGTCCTGTTATATATTTGACCGTGATACAGGTAAGATCTGGTACAGGTGTAAACACCACGGTCTTTCTCCTCCACACTTCTGAAGTAACCCCTGGTTGGCAGCGACTCACCCTCCTACAAGGTGGGAAATCGAGTTGGCTATTTAGGCTGGAAGTCAATGAAAACCAGCCTTAAATGTAACGACAATTTGTTTAAAACAGACTGTCTCCACCAGACCACATCTCTACAGCTTCTCATTATAAAATCAAATTTCATTCACAGTCAAACATCTGCAGTGTAAAATTACCTTGAGCCATGTGATGCCGTTGTCGGTCAAATTCAGGGTGTTTACAGCAGGGATATTTACATCAGGGCAATTCAATTTGCAGGACTCTTGTGTGTAGCATGTCTTAGGGTACTGGGTCTCCTCCTCACACTTTTTGGACTCTGCGGCGCTTACTGTCAGTGTGAAACAGACCTGGCTGCTGGCATTCCTGTCATGTCATTAAAGAAAAAAATCATATGTAAATATGAAGCTTTCACTTTACATTTCAATTGCAGCCACTCACTGTGGATGGGAAAGTAAAGAAGGCTTTAATTATCAGTACAATACAACACAAATTTTCCTCTTATCCAGTGTGCCAAAAAATTTGAAGAAACCAGTGAGACAGGACATCTTTCTCAAACCATCAAGATATGTTTGGTCTTAAAATGCAGGCTTTAAAGGAGGCTTACACTGACATTGGATGTGGCTAGTTTCTGCCATTACGAGCTGGCTGTGTATACAGTTATCCAATACTGTAATCTCATAAAAAGAAACAAAAGGAAACATACATTTTCTATTTCACAGTACATCCACAAATTCACCTTTCACATCCATGTACTTAAATGTGTCCCTCTGCATGATAATGAGACAGATATTAGGAGACAACTAGCAATGACGCAATTTCTAAAGAGACATAATGCTGCTGTATTAGCTTTATTATACCAGTGAAAGCGGGTATCATGTCATCCAGGAGATATCTGCCTACTGCAGATATCTCCTGGATGACTTGCCTGGCTGACTGACAGATTAAAAATGCACTTACATGTAATACTCGGTACTAATTGTGGCATGGATTCCAAAGGATGTTGTAAACTTTCCTTTGAGATTTTAGTCCATGTTGACACCATTGCATCACACAATTTCTGAAGATTTGTCAGCTGCACATTTGTGCCACCAATCTCTCATTCAACCACATCCCCAACGAGTTCTGTTGGATTCAGATCTGGTGACTGGAGAGGCTATTGATGTCCACTCAACTAATTGTCATGTTCATGAACCCAGTTTGAGACGACTTTTGTTTTGTGACATGGTGCAATATCATGCAGGAAGTATTCATTACAATATGGTAAATTGTGGTCATAAAGGCATATTGGTCAGGAACAATACTCAGATAGGATGTGGCATTAAACCCATAACTGACTGGTGTTAATGGGCCCAAACTGCGCCAAGAAAACATTCCCCACATCATTACACTGGGCAGGTTGGGTCTATGGATTCACCCTGTTGATGTCTTGATGGATGTTTTTTTTTTAACACCACTCTGAGACTGTTGTGAGTGAAAGTCCCAGATGACCAGCCTGTCTTACACCAAGAGTCATGCCACACTCAAAGTCTCTGAAATCACACTATTTTGTTTGAAGTGAACATAAACTGAAGCTTCTGACCTGTATGATTTTATGCATAGCACTGCTGCCACCCAGATTGGATGATTAGAAAACAAATAGGAAGGTGTGCAGGTGCTACTGGTAAAGTGCTTAGCATGTGTACTGTATGAGAACTCTTGTACACTGTCAGACTGAAACATAAAAGTTTACACAATGCAAATGAATTTTGTTTGATGTGCTAAGGAAACATTGTGAAATTAGGAAATAAAAAACTAAGTTGGGATCATTGTAGGATTGACAGGATTTTACCCTAGGAAGCATGAGTAATTCCCCTGATGATCTACAGATGCACTGAGAATAACAAGGCTCATCCCATGAACCAGCACACCCATCTGCCTCTGCTCGGCTGATGACATGTTGGTCAGATCCATCTTCTGAGTGGTATCGCTGGTCCAGATAGGTTTATCATTACCATTACGACTGGTGGTGGTGCATTGCACCACCACCATCTCACCTGCCTTCACACAGCTCTCCTTTGGTCTCAGATGGCACACATCTGTGAAAGAGTGTCACAAAATTTTTAGTTGTAGTAAAACTAGCAAAACAGATATGTTAAAACTACAGATAGTTGTGTGTAAAATTTTACCATGGACTAGCTTGTGAAAAGCTACATATCAACTACATGTCAAAAATGTCATTATTGTATTGTATCACACGGAAATGTTGCTGGTTAAAACAAGTACCAGTGGAACGCTGGCATCCTGCCCAAAGTTTAAGTTAGACTTGCACAAAAACTGATTGATTTATGTCACTGTCAATCAACATATTAATAGACCTGGTTGACCTGTAGCAAAATGAGTTAGCCGTTTGCATGTTCTTTTGGAGATCCAAAGCCATTCAAGAGACCATCACAGTAATCTGTTCCAGTTCTAACTCTCAGCAAAGGAGGCAACTGCTATGAATGCGGTGTGGGGCTTCTTAACCACATCCTAGTTTCTGCTTATCAGTCTTGCAATTTCAGTGTGAAGGAAAATGGGTGTAACTGTCACTTGTCAGTGTATTAAAGGAAGGATTTGTGAAGAGAAGTGCCAATGTATTTAAAATGTTAGTGGATGTAATTTTACATTGGTGTAGCTTAGAAACAACAGTCTGTACTGTTTTACCTCCACCAAGGAGGTTATGTTTTCATCTGTGTCTGTTTGTTGCTTTGTTTGTTTATTTGTCAGCAAGATTACACAAAAAGTAAAGAACTGATTTGTGCCAAACTTGATAGATGGATGGAACATGGGACATTAGATTTTGATCTGAATCCAGGTAAAGGAAATAATGGCTGGATCTTGATGTAAAAAAAAAAAAATAAATCAGATATATTTATGAATCCGCTTTACACAGAGAGTTGTACTCTCTATGACAAGTCAGTTTTATTATCAGATTACTTCATTTTCCCTTCATTTTTTTCTGTTGGAAAAGCTGGATAGACATGAAGGATTGACTGGCCATGGCAAAAGTACACACTCCACTGAGTGCCATTCTACTCTGTGGCAGCCAGGATCACTATGCAAATAAGCCGTATTAATATTTCTGTCCAGACCAATTTTACAGTAATAGATAGTGATAGAAAGTAAGTAAGTAGTTAGTCACTAGCTCCTCAAGTAATCTAACCATGATTCTTAGGTCCTTGAACTTTACTTTGGTAACCTAGGTCCATTTTATGCTTGTACTCCACAACAGTTCAGAAGCAAATATTGTCCTTTCTACTCCACTATATTTATCTGCTAATTCACTAGTTACTTTGTGGATTCAGACTTAAAATACAGAGTACAATCACTGAATAGATTGTGATGTATTATTATAGGATAAGATAAGTACTTTTACTTTTGGTACTTTTAGATTTTTTTTTAATGCTGAAATGTTTCTTTTTACTTCAGTAAACATCTCATATCAAAGCTTTTGCTTTCTACTATACATTATGCTGTGTTACAAGCGATTTGTAGTTGAATATGTACTTCATTGTATGTTTTTGTGTGCCCATGTCTCCTTGGATTAAATCAGTGGCTCTTCCTCTTCTTCCTTTTTTCTTGTTTTTTGCATGGAGACATGCATTGTGTGGATCTCTTTTTTTGTAACCAAATTAAATATAATGTAAAATTGTCTTACCTGATTTTGATGTAAGGAGCAAAAACACAGTGACTAGAAGTACTTTAACAATCATGACAGCCTGCAGCACTGCACACCAAACGATCAGCAAAATTGTCAAAAGTGTGATCTGGCGGAACAGCCCCCCACATAGCTTTGCTGAATTGCAGTAGTGCATTTCTCTGCAGTGATGTGACGTGATGAAAGTGAAACTTGAGGAATAGCGTGACATTGTTGCTGCAGTGTAAACACCCTCTGAATCTCCTAAGTGTAGAACAAGACAATAATCCAATGACCCACCTCTGGATTTAAAGCAGGGGCCACTGGCTGCAGGTGAGCCCAAAAAACAGGGACCCTTATAAAGAATGCTTAAAGGGTAAAGAGAACAGGGGAATGGAATAAAAGCAGAAGAGAGGGAGGATGGCATCTGGTTTAGATTTGAATCTTGCAGTAGGATGGATCAGAAAGAGATTGGTTTTAGATTTGCTTTGGATACAATACTAAAAGGATGATACATAAATATCAAAAACAAAAATATTATGCGTATATTACATCCAATATGGTTCCATTCAGAGTGTTATATTTATCACATACAGAATGCATTAATGAAATACTATTACTGAAAAAATCAGTGTGTACATGTGAGCAGTATTTTAATGACCTTCCTTATTATAACCGTACTTATAATCTTAAGTATAGGTCAAGCTCCAAAAAGCACTGGGTCCCACACTTCCTTAATCCAAAAGATAGATTTGTTTCATTAATGGCATGATCAGGGGTTAGTTTCAGAGACCTGACTAAGCTTCTCCACAGCAGACTAGTCAACTGTTTTCACCAACTGCTCCCCATTACAGCATTACGTGACCTTTATGTGCAAAATCAGTGGAATTTCCATCTGAGCTTACAAGGCGCATGCAAAGGTCACATGTTCTATGTTCTTCTTTTATAAGAGTACTTTATCACATGGCAGCATTGCATTCATAAGCTGGCAGAGAAAGCTGGTGAAGAAAGTAAAGCATTTAGCAGCAAAAAGGAGACCAAAACCAGAGGTAAACCAGAATGACAACTGGACTTACATTTGCCAAGTGGCCAGATTTTCATGAAATCAAACCCTGCAAAAAAGCAAGGGATTAATGAAGCAAGAGAGCAGCCACAGAGAGCTACAGGTGACAGGTCGCACAGCTCCAACTCCTTAGCAAGGTAGCAGACTTTTTTCACTGTGCCCTGCTGTGTGACCAACTACTTACACCATGTGCAACATGAAATCAGACTGCAGATTTCAGTCATTAGTGACTGACTGTCACATTACTTATAGCCTAAAAACAATGCCAGTTTTTAGAAATCTTTAGGATCACATATTTAAATCGCAAATTGGATCGACCTGTAGCAACACACAAGTCTCAACCCGGCTGTAAGATCTTCCTTGTTTTAGTTTCTGTTGAGCTCAATTTTTGTTGTGTTCCATCAAATTGATGCCATTAACACACAGAAAACCTCAAACAGGTTTTCCTGCCAACAACAAACAACAAATATGTTCACTCTCAGTAGGGCAAAACATATTTTATTTAATAACTGATTGATTGTTCAGTGTGTAAAAATACAAATAATAATAAAAAACCCACCCACAATTATTCCCTGAAACCCTAGTTAACATATAGAATGTTTCTGTCTGACCCACAGTCAAAAACACAAAGATTGCCCCTTTATTATCATAGAAAACTGGGAAAACTAGCAAATACTGAGAAATTGAGAGGCTGGAATCAGTGTATTTTTGTCTCACCTGATTAATCAGAAATCATATTTGTTACTGATTCATTTCCCTTCAACTTTGAAAGTTAAAGGTTCATTTAGCTATGGCAACACAGTGTATTCTGTTTTTCAAAGGAGAGCCATTCTTTGAAGCTGCACTTACTAGTTTTGTTCCAGTAGGTGGCAGAAAAACATCAGATCAGCTCATCATCATGTTCTTACACTTTATGAGCAAACACTGGCCTATGAATCTCACCTGAGGTGCTGCCTTAGCAGCCAAGAGTGTCTCTTAAGAAAAGAGTGATGTCAGTTTTCAACTTCACATATATAACTACTGTCACAAGCATCACCATCACGGTGCCCACACTGTTGACAGCCAGGGAAATGCAGGAAGGGTGAGTTGTAGGGTAAAAATGGAGAGATTAATAGAAACATTAAATAAACTTGTTAAAAGTGGTAAACTGGTAGAGATCAACTTAAACTTTAATACCTCTCAAAAGTGGTCTGAGCTTTTAAGTAATAGATTGAGCAAAACACTGCTGGAAACAACCATATACAATAGTAAAGGCAAAGTTCTGTTTATCTATCTACAGACTTCTTTGGGCCAGAGTAATGGTGACAAAGCTTGACTTTTGGTAGACAGATTCCAGTTTACAGGTATAATTTTTTGACAGATCCTCTTCTGATACTTTTTTGAAGATCAGAGAAGCTGTCATCTTTATTTCTTCAAGGTTACTTTCACTGGAAAAGAAAGAAAAGGACATGAAAGAGGAGGATAATGTAAAGACTTGAGTATTGAGTTTTCATGTGACTTTTGAAAATCTGTTACGTGTCTGCGCAGTGCTTACCGTGTGCACTTGTAGAAAACTGGTAAGGTGTGATTTTTGTCCACAAATGATTCCCCACTCAACCAGAACACCTCATCAAAGTCTGAATACATAACAGCTTTACAGTCAATCACCACTCTTGACCCTAGAAAAAAACATTTATACAAGATTTAAAACTAATGATTCAGAAATGTAGTAAATGTAGAAATGTTGTATGTGTATCCAAGCTACAAGACTGAAACTCACCCAAATCTACATGAAATACCTCCTTATTGTGTGGTGACATGATCACTGCAGTTTGCATAATTTCTGTGCAAAAAAATTGAGAAAACTCTTAACATCTTCATTTGAACATATGCATTTCAATAATAATAAACATATCCATAGTTTTTTTCTTACGCTTCGGTTGGACATCAAGTGCCACAGTAAAGGTCCTGCTATATATTTGACCGTGATACAGGTAAGATCTGGTACAGGTGTAAACACCACGGTCTTTCTCCTCCACACTTCTGAAGTAACCCCTGGTTGGCAGCGACTCACCCTCCTACAAGATGGAAAATCAGGTTGACTATTTAGGCTGGAAGTCAATGAAAACCAGCCTTAAATGTCCACCAGACTGTCTCTACCAGACCACATCTCTACAGCCTCTCATTATAAAAATCAAATTTCATTCACAGTCAAACATCTGCAGTGTAAAATTACCTTGCGCCATGTGATGCCGTTGCTGGTCAAATTTGGGGTGTTTAGAGCAGGGATATTTACATCAGGGCAATTCAATTTGCAGGACTCTTGTGTGTAGCATGTCTTAGGGTACTGGGTCTCCTCCTCATACTCTTTGGACTGTGCTGCGCTTACTGTCAGTGTGAAACAGATCTGGCTGCTGGCCTTCCTGTCATGTCATTTTAAAAAAATGAAAAAAAATTGAAGATTTCACATTTAGGTTTTAAACATTTTGCAAAGGCTTAGAAAATTAAAGTGATGAAGACTTTGAGGACCACTTCCTGAAATATAAATTTTCTTCTCAGCCAGTTTGTCATTTCTACATCCAGATGGTTTTGGTATCACTGGGGAAGGTCGGCGGATGTCTTTCATCAATACAGCAGACTTCAGTAGCATTTGGTTCGTGGCTGACAAGGTCTGGTACTGCAAAGAACCAAATTACACCAAACCTATCTTTGTGGAGAGATAAAGGTTTGGCTATAGAAATATTTGAATTTTACCCCACAGAGCATGAGTAATTCCCTTGATGGTTGACAGATGCACTGAGAATCACAAGGTTCCTTCTATAAATCAGCACACCCATCTTCATCAGCTCAGCCGATGACATGTTGTTGGTCACATACGTCTTCTGGCTTGTGTGACTCGTCCAGAATAGTTTGGTTTCACCCTGCTTATGCCCTCTGTAACGAGGACAGTGCAGCGCCACCAGCTCACCTGCCTTGACATGTATCTCTCGAGGTCTCCAGGAACACACACCTGCAAAAGAGTGTAAGATATTTTAGTTAATTTTACAAACCACAACATGAACTGGTTTGTGGACACTGAAAGTGAAATATCAAAAATATCATTAACATATGCTCACAAGGCCTCTGAAATGTGGATGGTTGGGTTGTAATCAAAGTATTTACTGATGTCAACCAATCAGAGAATTTCTTCAACTTAGACCAGTTTGTGACAATTATCTGTTGGGAGTTAGATTTGAAGAGTGACATTGTTCTCATGTTTGTATGGTAAATATAAAGTTACAGCCCTATTGTGGTTTAGCACTGGGCGCAGAGTTTACTACAGACCTGATGCCACTGACTAAACAATATCCGCTGGTGTGTACAATCCACAGTGACAACTTTAGTTTATTAATGCATAAAGGTATCCTGGCAGTAACTAAAGTTATTGTCTACAGCAGGCAATAAAAAATACTGAAGACCTTTGTAAAAAAATCCAATACTTCCAAAAAACCATAAAAACCTTCCATGGCATTTTTAAAAACATTTTTTAAGGAAATGACTTCAGTGCTGCTCAAGACTTTTCAAGACCTGCATATACCCTGGTAAAAGTACCAATACAACAAAGTAAAAATAGGTCCTAGAAAACAGAATATTGGCCCCTTAGAGTAATACATTAGTAGATTATTGATAGTGATGTATGCATTATTTTACTGTTGCAGTTGGTTGCGGTGGAGCTAGTTATAACTATTTAAAAAATTATGTTTCTCGCTGAAATGTAGAAAAGTTTAAATTAAAGTAAATGTACTTAGTCACTGAATATTTATTTGATGAATTTATGTTAATTATTTTAAATATTAATAACTGATGCAACTAGATGTAGATTAGGTGATAATTATCCCCTTTGGATTTTAAATATTTAACACCACAAAGTCTGTTACAATTAACAAATTTACACATTATTCCACCTGTGCAACTACCATTAATGACATACTGTAATGAAAAGGTGATTTTCTTACCTGTCAGAAATGTAAAGAGGCAAAGCAGAAGGGCCAGAAGTTTCACCGTCATCATGATAACACCTCACTGCAAGGATCCACGTGAAGGATGTCTTCTTAGAAACATGCCTTTTATGTATTTGTACAGCTGAAAAACTGAAACCGAAAAAGTGGATGGAACAATAACAGTGTAAAAGTGTTCTCAACAACTAAGTAGTAACCTATTGTTCAAATAGCCTAGATAAACATTTCCTGTAGTACACCTAATCTATGTGGCGTGTGTTTATGAGGCATTTATGATAAAAGGAGGCACTTATAAACTAAAAAAAAAAACAGAACCAGAAATATACATACGTATATACATATGTATATATGAAATATATATGTGAAATATACATACGTATACAATATAAAATACACAAATATGCCTACACAAATTAGCCTATGTGTGATATTTTGTGTCGCCGTTAATATGCTACGTGTTAACACTATGTAACTATGCAACAAACTCACCCAGGGACTGAACCAACAACAGTCCAAAAGAAGTGACCAGAATCAAGACAGCCCAGAAAGAGTTCAAAAAACAGACCAGAAGAGCTCAGAAAACAGCCCCTGATCATGACACTAAGGAAAAACATGTAAACTCATATTATTTATTTATATGAATAACTTAATATTTTTTGAGCGCATGGGCACTATAAAATTGCGATTTTAATATTTAGTTTAGTTTGAGAGAAATTTGTTTGGGTTTTACCAGTGGCAACTTATAATATGACTGAGCTATAAAGCATCAGTGAATGATTGATTCAGCCATGATGAAACAGTAAAGCAATTTATTATGGCTCATAAACTCAGAAAGTTATGACTAATAAGGTTTTCTTGTTTGATTGTTTGTTAGTAAGTAAGTTTACAGACTTTTTAGTTAAATCACTTAAATACTACACCCTGCTGAATATGACTTTTTAATTGCTTCCAAAGAGCTTATGGGCGTTTTCCACTGTAATGATGACAACCAGAGGATTAAACCCTAACTCATAAAACGTCCTTTGTTGTAGTTCGTTGTCATTCACAGTGACCGAGGCATTACGATCCACCACTAGGCTGGAAACCCGGCTCTGGGCATGCCCTGCGGGAATGCATTACTAAGGCAACCGCTGCAACTCTCCAGTTCTTGTGTTGATCTCTAGGTCGCTGCAGCCAAGCAAGGAAAGAACGGAATTTGGAGAAACGTTTATCTATTTATTTTTTTTAAGCTTCACCCCCTGAGGATTTGTTTCCGATGGTCTGACAGAAATGACTGACATCCTACGACTGGTATCAGAAGCGGACAGACGGACTTTGCCGGCTCTCTCCCAGCTCTCTGAAAACGGTCGGCCAAAAGTGTTGTTTGAGAGTGTGGTAAACTGTTCATTCAGCTGCTGGTATTGAATGCACTGTTAATAAAAAGCGCATATGTGTCATTCACGTCTCCACATCGCCATATAACCATACTTAATGAGTTATTTTTTCAGATATTGACTGTATTTGGGCTGCGGTATCCGCCTACATTGAACGTCAGATGACCTTACAGAAGGTTAGTCTACCAACCAACCAACCAACCAACCAAATAATCTATCTATCTATCTATCTATCTATCTATCTATCTATCTATCTATCTATCTATCTATCTAAATTGATTGATTTCTTAAAAGGGGGTCCACCTGGCAGGATTGGGGACTTTCACCTTCTCTCAGCAAAAGCTGGACCTAGGGTACAAGTTCACAATGATCCAACGACCCATCTTCCTCCTGGCTGGGAAACTGGTCCAGTCTCTGGGTTTAAAGCAGGCCAGGCCACTGGCTGCAGGTGAATGCACCTTTACAAAAGAACAATAAAAGCGTTACAACCATTGGTGACATTATTATGTGTTCTTAAAAATTAGCAAGTCAAATAAGAATTTTTGCTAATGGCAATCCTATTCATATTTAAATCCTATTTTAATCCTATTAATAGTTTAAATGTTTCATTGTTTGAGAGGCTCCTTCTATTGATGACAGCATGGCCAGTAGCACTCAGTTGGACTTAAAGGAACAGTTTGACATTTTTTTGGAAACAGGCTTATTTGCTTCCTTGCCAAGAGTTAGATGAGAAGACTGACACCACTGTCACGTCTGTACGCTAAGTATGAAGCTTCAGCCAGCAGCTGGTTAGCTTAGGTTACTGAAAAGACTAGAAACAGGAGGAAATGGGGGGTCATGTGCAAGGCTATTTTGTGGCAGAGCACAAAAACTAATTGAAATCTTGCTGTTGCGGTGAAGTTGCCAGGCAACGAACAGAAACTTCAAGAAGTCACTGCGCCTGGCCAAGAAACAATCTCGGACTTAACATCCCGTAAAACTACAATTTGTCATTTGTTCTCTATTTGTACATGTTTTTGTACAGACTTTGCATCTTAGCCAATTAAGTTAGCTGGAACACAGCGAGCCAAAGATAACAAAAAATGCACATTTGCCGAAATGTCAAACTTTTCCTTGACTTTTTTGACCAAGTTGAGTCAAGACAATAAAAACGCATTTTGTTACCCAGTAACTCTTCAGTTTTTTTCACAGTAAACCATTGCAATGGATTTACCAGGCTCTGAGAATTAATTTTGAACAAAGACTTAGATCAGTTGTGCTAATTTGAAAGGATGATATGCTGGAGAATCACAGCTGCACTGATAAAAACAGATATATACAGCACATGGACCTGAATCTTATCGTGGAGTGGAGAAGAAAGAATATTGTATTACAATGTTACATGTTCCAATGTTTGACACATTAACAAAAGAACAATATCGATTTGTGTGTGTGTGTGTGTGTGTGTGTGTGTGTGTGTGTGTGTGTGTGTGTGTGTGTGTGTGTGTGTGTGTGTCCCTTGCAGCAACACACCTACCAGTGGTGCAGCTAAACTTTGCAGCAGTGTCACAAGAGACTCCTTTCAGTCGAGACGTAGTGGAGGGCTGCATTAGGGAAACTCTTCTGCTCCTCTTCAGAGCTTTGGCCTCTGAACGAAACCTGTTTGTCACCTTCCAGGGAATTGGAGTTCTGTCCTTTAAGAACAACAAGGTGGCTCAGCCGCTCCTACCGTATTTCTTATGCTGTGTTTCACATTAAGGATTGCGACAGCTGGTTTCTCATTAAATCTAATCTCATTTGATGTACTTCAAAGGTCCGGATGAAATTCAACAGAGGTTTTGTGAATGCCATGGATGGAAGTGGTAGGCTGCTGTTAGCCTTTAACAATGTGAGTATGAAGAAGTGTGTCTGCATCTTACACTATTGTGTACGCATTGTGTGTATTCATGTTGGTCATTGGTACTTTCGATTCTCCAGAGACCTGGCAGCAGTGTCTCTTTAATGTCTGGTGGACTGTCCACGCTTCAGAGGCCACAGACTGCTAACCCCATCACCCTGCCCCCTGTCTGCTCTCCTCAGCCAGACGACAAAGCCAATGACAAAGAAGAATGGTGCTTGTCACCAGCTCCAGACCAGAGGAATGCAGGAGGTGAAAGAGCCTTTTGCACAAAGCTGACAGTTAGGGTTGGGTTTGATAGCATTTTAATGAATCTAAATTAAGAACTGAACCCAATCCAAATCCTTTCACATCTCTCATCAACTTGCTGCAAAGAAAACAGACATTTGTTCCTCACTGTGAGGCCGAGATGGAGCTGCAGTGGCTTCTTTAGAAGCTGAAATAAACATGTGGTGGAAATGATTTTAACTCTTATTTATCCTCTAGGTAATGTACTGACCTCTGCCAAGGCCAAAGTCAAAAATATACACCAGACTTCAGAGAAAAAAAAATCCAAAGTTATAGCAATGTGGTGCAATGGCGATTCAGTACTTTTTGTGTAATCCTGCCAACAAATAAACAAAAAACCAACAGATGAAAACACAACACCCTTGGTGGAGGTACTTAGTACTGAGGACTCTTTAAATATGAAGCTACAGCCAATGGCTGATTAGATTAGAATAGACTGGAAGGAATGTGAAACAGCTAGCCTCTGTCCAAAGATAACAACATCTACACACTGGCACTTCCAAACTCACTAATTAACATGGTATCTCTCATTTATTTAACCTGTGTAAAAAAGTGTATACATTAATGTTTGTGGTTTTGCAGGGAGCTATGTGCACTGACTTCCTGGAGTCCCAGCCTGCTGACTCAATGAGGTTTTTGTACATATAGTCAAGTTGGTTTTGCTTGTTTCCATACTTTATGGTAAATGTTATCTGTTGCCTTACTTGTAGAACAGTGGTGAAATGAAAGCACATTTCCCAGGAGGTCAAACTATTATTTTAAGTTTCATTTCACTAGAAGATGAACTTGCTGCACCGGCAAGATGAGGTGGAGCACTCATTATCATTATTGTGCCATAAAAACTTACTTTCAGTTTGATGTACTATTGGCAGTGTTGCATAATGAATTCAAAAATGGAACTAACAGGGTGCAACATAAATTCACATACAGCAAAAGAAGATCAGAGTGCAGAGAGACAGAATCAGCAGTGATAGAGTTGGAGCTGTCAAATGAGGAGCAAAGTAAGTGATGTTTACAGTGAACAGTGAACCTACTCAGGGTGTTGTGTGTCTCTACAGAAGTTCCCCAACAGAGAGAATCTAAATCCCATCAGACACTGCAGCCTGCTAAGATGAAAGCTGTCAGCCTGTTTGAAGAACTGAATCCAAAACCCCCTATGGAGGCCACAGACAAGTACTCCACACACAAAGACACAAAAACACACACACAGACAAACACACACACTCTGTGGAGAGGTTCAGTTTGCAGTGGACAGAGCTGTTGTTTGCGGGTAGATGAGTAAATGAGACCTGAGAGCTCAATGGTGGTCTTATATTGTTACTGCCCCGAGGCAGCTTCCAGCTCCATCAATGATGCACAACTGCCCGTGGGACAGATTCCTCTTCTGTCATCACCTATCTGCACTATCAGCTTGCACACACTTGAACACACACACATGCCTGTAATCTGGGTAAATTTTCATGGTAAAACTTTCCTGAGTTCCTCAAAAATTAGTCAAAAACAAGCAAAGATCCAACTAATGTTTTTAATCGTTCACTGTTTTGTTGTCTCAAGTCAAGACCCTATATTCACCAGCATTCTGACAAATATTTTGTAAAATTAAATGTTCATGCACACGTGTGACATAACATCAGTGTACAGTAGTAAAATATCTGTTTTCACTCCCAGGCCCGCCACCTCCATCTCACCACCACAGGTCACTCCAAAAGTGGAGGAATCTCCGGTGGATGTTAGCTGTTCTGGCCATGCACGAGCTGGACAGGTGAGTGTATCTGAGTACATGTCGTCTGGTTTTTACAGTGATCTCTAAAAGCTTTCTTAGTGGAGTGACTGGGAAATTGGATTGAAATTATATTTTTTTTATTTATTAGGAATTTGTTTTTAAGGAAGGATGGAGTATAAAATTACATTTAAAATAATTTCAGTAGTGCTTGACAAGGCTAGGTAAAGTTTTTTATCGCTTTTGTGGCAGCTCAGGTTTCTGTCAATAGAGCTGTCAGTGTTGTTCTGAAATCTTAATCACTGTTTTTGTTTTCAGGCCTGCAAGCTCACTGTCTTAGTACAATCTCACTGCTTTAATGGTTTCGTTTTTGGTAGCAGCAAGTAGCGGTTTCCAGGAAAAAAAAAAAAGGGCCAAAAAATCCCCACTGTACATTACCTTTTAGCTGGCGGACATTTTGGCGCAGTTAGCAGCTAAAGAGCCAAATATTTCCCTCAAGAGTTTGTGGAGTATAAAACAGACCTGGAAAGACAGTGAATATTAGACTTCAGGTTTGTCAGGTGGACAGAAACACAACTTCAAATGAATGATAATATTTCTCTGTGTCTGCTGAATAACTAACTGTCTGCTACCATGTTCGGTGTGTCCATTATTGCAGGCTTAAATTGTTGGCATTCAAAAGCCTGAGAGGAAAATGACTACAGCATACATGCTGAACCTACAAACATAAATTATTTTTATTATTATTATATCCTTGTCCCTATAGGAGCTGTGCTACCTGTGTATGCAGCGGGCTCAAAGAAATGTTCCAGTGTACCTGAGGGAGCAGCAGCAGGCAGAGGAGAAAGCTCAGGAGAAACTATTACTGCTTAAACAACAACAGAGAGACAAGCAGTGCATGGAGGAAGAACAGGTGTGTGTGACAATGAGAGTATACAGCCATACAAAAGCGTGTAAAATGACACACTGTTTTTTTCTTTTACATTTTGACAACTTTTTAAATGCCTATTTCATACTGTCCATCTCATTTATTTAACCAGTATAAAAAAGTGTATACATTACAGTTTGTGGATTAGCAGGGAGCTATGTGCATAACTGTTCCTTGGTAGGAGCACTGACTTCCTGGAGTCTCAGCTGGCTGACTCAGTGAAGTTTTTGTACATATAGTCGAGCAGTTTTTCCTTGTAGTACTTGTAGAACAGTGGTATCAGTCTTATTGTATGACACTTATCTTACAACCTTTGACAGGAGAGCACATTTCCCAGAAGGTCAAACTATTATATTAAGCTGTGTCATTTCACTAGAAGACGAACTGGCTGCATCTGCAAGATGAGGTGGAGCACTCATTCTTAAGCAATAATAAAACTCAACAGTTTACTTTCAGTTTATATAATACATGACTAGATAAGAGATTAATTAGAGCTCAATGAGTCCAGGTATTTTACCAGTTTGGAACTGGCTACTGAAAAGTCAAAAACTCAAACAACGTACACAAACAAACAAACAAACAAACAAACAAACAAACAAACAAACAAACAAACAAACAAACAAACAAACAAACAAACAAACAAATAAATAAGCAATAAAAAAAAGAAATTTTAACCTCTGAGGAGTTAAGGGTGGTTCCAGACTGGCTGGGGCCAATGAGCTGAGAAAACGGCTTCATTTGCTTTCCAGCGCTGAGAAAAATGTGTGGGACACCTGGGAAATTATAATTCAAAATTAAACAACTTTAAGTGCATCGCACATTGTTTTTGCCAGTATTATATCATAGTGCAATAAAGAGGCCTCTAAAACAGGTCAGCATGTCCCAAGAATTGATTAAGGGGTCAAAGTTCATTTTATACCCTGGTGAATTTGATATGTCATGCTCTTTTTCAGTCAATATGACCATTTTGTGTGTTCATCTGGCAGACAAAGCTGAATGAGCAACGTGAGCACGCGAGGCAGGTTGCTACATTCAACCTGAAAATGTCAGAGAAGAAAGAGAAGACTTATTGCCCTCTATGTCCAGTGAGTAGAAACTATAGTCTCTTGCACCAGCTGCTCCTAGGTTTCTACAAGCAAAGCTTTGTCTAAAAATATTATTTCTGAAGTTTATATTACAACTTATGGTGCCATAGAAACTAGAGGTGTTTGATAGCAACCACTTTACACATTGCTAGACAGTACTAGCTAAGACATTTCTTATGTTTTACTGGTGAAACTGAAGTAAGTAAATAACGAGTTTGAAACTAGTTAGTAGTTTCTAAGAACTAAGAACTACAATCTCAGTAAAGTATTTATAGTTGGTGCAACACAGTCCTGGACACGAAAGTTTCAATTTTTAAGATTTCAGTTATGATTGATTTAGCAATACCTGTAGTAACCATGGTGACAGCAAATGCAGCTTTGCACTACAAGTCCCAGAATTCTGGGGGCACCGATTGATTCTTGCAGCAAGTTTGTAAGAAATGCAACAGAACAGCAACAGCTGTATATATGTTACAGTGCAGCCAAACAAAATATGTCAGCAAATAATTGGCCTTTTTCCACAATCTAAAAAAATGGGTCTGAGTTCATGAAAATCGTAAGGATTATAACTTAACAACATTGAATAACACTTTACAGTTCTCGTCATTTTATGCATCCTAGTGTAACAGTGGCTTGTTAAAATTCAGTTTTTCTTTGGGCTGCTTAGACTTCATTCATCTTCCCCGCTCGGCCCCTCACTCCTGCCAAGAGGATTCAGCAGCATCGTTACATGAATGATCTTCAGAACCAGATAGAGAATCAGCGTCAACACAAGGCTCAGGACCAGCAGAACCGTCTTCTAATGGAGCATCTAGACCAGGTCCAGCTGGTCCAGGAGTGAGTCTATAACAGCGATGCTGCTTGGGCACTTCAAATAATCAAATGCTGTGATAACTAGCATGTCATATGGTCTATATGTGTGTTTTAGGATGGCTTTGCAGAAGGCTCAGCAGCTCCAGCAGAAACATGAGAGAATTCAGCATTACAAGATGGCTCTGGACACTCAGGCAAGGAAATGCTTTGCAACGTTGACTTTCTGAATCCACATTTTACAAAGCCTGTTGCTGAATATATTTTTTTGATTCTTTGTATGGCACAAATACAAACAAGCAAGCAATGGTCACCAGTGACAATATGGGGACGGAAGGGAGTAAAATTGCTTCACATTTAGTCTAAAAGTAATTCATTTCAGATTTATTGTATCTCAGATATAAAAAAAAATTGTGGTAATAATCTTTAAAAATATGGTTTGGCCGAATTTAGATCTTGTACAGAAAATGTTTTTGTCCCTTTCTGTATTTCTCTCTGATGCTGCTGCTTTCTGCAGAATCCCAGTGTCAACATGAGATAAAGGATGTCCAAATGTGCTGTTGTGTTGCTCAGGCTGAGGAAGGTCATAGGTCAAAGGAAGGCTGCAGAAGCTGCCGCCCATCCTGCACGTCAAGGGCACAAGTGCAGACAGGCTGCCCAAATAAAATAAGTTTTAAGTTGCATAAGTTGTAAGCTCTACTTAAAAACAAATATCACATATGTAGGAGAATTGGGTTTACAGAATTTCTCAATATCTTTGGGACATAAACAAAGGGCGGCAGCAACAAAATTATCATTTGGTTGTGTTTTGAACTTGTGGGTCAGAAAGGACCTGTCACCAAGCCGCATCTGAGGAGGTATATTATGCCAAGGTCTGCTCTATGGTAACCTTACAACTGAAATGAGTGTGTTCTGTCTTGTAGGTAGGTGATAAGAAGTCCAAAGACCCTCCAGCCTGCCAGGCTGACAACTCTGGATTCAACCGCTGTGAGACAGCAGCCAGCAACGCAGAGAGCCGAGAGAGGGCTCAAAAGGTCACCTCTGTTTCCTATTTCTGTCATAAACTTTTCTTTTTAGTAGTGGCTTCATTCAGAAATAACTATAATCATAATTGTTGAATTATATTAAAAGTCCCTGCATTGCTTTTGTTTTTTGTTTTGTTTTTTTGCTGTGTTGGAAGTACAACACAGGTACTGAGCTTTTTTTCAGGAAAAGTAGTAGCTATTGTTAAAATATCAAAAGTAAAAGTATTCAGTTAAGCAGAATCCCCCCTATAAGAGCCTTATATTATTAAATATTACATTACTGGATTAATATCAGTGATGCATTAAGATGGAAGCAATAGTTTCATGTTGCAGCTGACATGCCTACAAATACTCTCAGAACTGTTACTGTGTGTCTCTTTAAATTGGCAACATGTTGAACTTGATGTGATGTTATTCCTGTTTACTTCCAGCTCTTCCAAGTAAATTTCACTGCTGCCACTCAGAGGAAGAAGGAAGAACTGCACAACCGTGCCACACAGCTGGAGAAAGAGAGGGAAATGCTCAAACACAACAAAAGAGAGTGAGTTAAGGAAACGGGAGATGAAAGAAATGGAAGAAATCGAAATGGAATTAGGAGAAAAAAGGCAGAAGTCAAAGTCCAAAACATGTTGTTTTTCTGTGGAAACTACGGTAGTTTGTCTATCTCTGGTATGTTTTCACTCCAGACTAATATTGGACCGCATTAATGGCTTTGAGAAGAAGCGGGACATCAATAGGTCATTAGAGGAGGAGTGGAGTCGCAGTGTGGGGCTCAAACACCAACGAGAGGAGGAAGAGAGGCGCTTCCTAAGGTGTGCAGTGGATGTAGGCTCACGTTGAGCCTACGTCAGCATTCACAAACACATTTACATTTATGCATAAATTCAAGATGGTAATTGGTAGCTAATAAGTTGATTGATCATGCACACACAAAATTTAGTCTGATAACTGATAACTGTTTTGTCCTTTTTTTTTCTTCCATTCTTTGTTCTGTCTCCCTGCTGTCAGGTCTGCTGGTCAACTCCTGGTAGATAAGCTTGCACAGTACAAGCGCTGCTGCCAGTGCAAGAGGAGGACCACTAACTTTGGAGAGACCAACATCTGGAAAGACTCTCATTACCTCTCTGGCTCACAGTTCATGATCTGATGAACAGTGTAGCACATGAACATCAGTATCTCACAGCCTTATCGAGACCTCAACCCTTGGTGGGCGGCATGTAATAGTTACTAAAGAGCAAAACTAATATGTCAAGCACATGTGAAGCATACTTGGATGGACAGGATGCACTATTCACCGGTTTAATGTGAGATTTATTCTTGCTTTCCTAAATTAGTCTGTGGAGTTTGTGTTTGTTATACTTAATATGGCTGTTTTTGGTGTTTTGTGAAAACAAACAAACAAACAAACAAACAAACAAATCTCTACTCTGTCATTTAGTTTGATTCAAAGTCCCAGTGTGTTAATGTAAGATGTGAGACAAGCTGGGAGAAGCTTATCAAGGTACCTACAGTAGTTAGCATGCAGGTAGAAGTTAATGAATGTAAATACTTTGTTATCATGGCTCACACTCAGTTCAGAACAAATAAGAATGCCTTTGTTTATTGATTGCAGTCTACATAGACTATAAATCAGGTCTGGCCATGTTAAAATGCTAAGTAAAATTCTGCTTAGGGGAATTAAAAATGCATGGCTATTACCATACAAAAGGGATTTTTACAGGTTATGAAAAACTTATACTGCGAAAATGTGTGCTTTTCAGAAGTGCAGCATACTGGTAAAAGCAGTAAAGAGACCATTTGTGGTGTCTGTCATTGTTCTTGGACATTAGAAACTTTGAGGGGTCACTGTCCCATATCTGACCCTGAAGTTGTCTATGCCACAATAAATACAGAGAAGTACATTAAATTAAAGAGGGCCCCAAAAGTGCCCCAAGTTTTTGGTGATTGTGAAGATAGAAAGAGCAAAAACACAAATCATTATAAATCATTGTGGGTTTCTTCATAAATCATTAAGGGTTGAAAACTAATTGGAGCAAAAAGAAAAGTGAAGAAAATGAAACGAGATTAAAAAAACGGTATGTATCGTTAATATGGGAAGACGGGTTCATGCAATGGGGAGTTTCTATAGTTGATAAATGTTGTGTTGCAATATTCTTCTGGCAGTAGTCCCAGTTCTCTGTGAAGCCACAACTCCCTTAATGAGCTCATGGAGGCATTTGAAGGTCTTTGTACTAAAACAGATGCACAATAAACCGCTCCACACACTTAGGCTGATTAATTTACAAACTGACAGATTGTATGCATGAACAAAGAGGTATGTGTGTGTCTGTGTGTGTGTTGTTGTGCCTATACTGTATGGTGGTACGGAAACATATCTCCCTCATACTGTATCCCAAGACAGAGACATGTGATACAGAAGAGGATCCACCCTGAAACATCTATAGACTAGGAATGTCAGAGTCCTACAGTGTGCAGATATACATGCTATATTTTTAATTGTTGGTCATGTCTTTCTCTCTTGTGATCAGGCAGTCCACCATTTTGATCCAGACTGAAATATTTCAACTATCAAATAAATTGCAAAGAAATTGTGATCATGGTCCCCAGATAATGAATCCTGCTGACTTTGATGACCACATAACTTTTCCTTTAGCGCCACCTGTAGGTCAAAGTTTTCACGTATCTTGCAATATCTCAACATCTAGTTGGATTGGCATAACATTTTATAGACATTCATGGTCCCCAGATAAATCCCCTGACTTTTCCACTAGCGCCACCATGAGGTTGACAGTTTGAAATGTCTTCTCAACCATAAAATAAACTGCCATGAAATCTGGATGAATTCTCAGAGAATTCATTCATTCATTCTCTGAGATTCCCTCATCCTTCATCTTGTGCCATAATCAAGTCAAAATGTTAATGTCTCTGATACCTCACTGACTAATTACATTCCCAGCAGTCTCAGCTGCACTTTGTATTTAGTTTTGATTAGCAAATGTTAACATGCTGAACTAAGTTAGCGAACATAATAAACAATATACCTGCTAAACATGAACATGTTAGACTCGTACTCTTGTTCTATTTTTAATTATTATACCTTATCAAGCATGGATCATGGATGTACTAAGGGAGCTGGATATGGTGCTGCCACTCAACATTGCCAATTTTCCCCAGTGGATTCTCATGGTATTGCAACAAAAAATCAATTAGCATTTTTTCAGTCTACATAACTTTGAATCATTTGCTCATGAAAAAATCTGCCAATCCCTCAGACTCCACTGTCTCTATAACCAGTGTCAGCTAGCCTCAAGTTCAAAGTTTGGAAGCTGTGGGAGATTCAGCAAAAACAACACAGGACGCTTTGCTGTAAAATATCAGTGGAGCCATCAACTTGACTGGATTACAGCTGACTGAGGTGAGAGCTGACTGAGGTGAGAGCAGTGTAATATATAACACAATCATTTGTAACTAATATATCACTCTTTAAGTGACAAACCAAACCTTGTGACTGCAGGTGAACCAAAGACTGACCAGTAAATTCAAAGCTTTGCTTTATAGTTCAAATCTCCTCAATAATGAAACCCCCCAAGACACCTGAGATCTTTTGTTAAAATTTAACAAAAGCTCTTTGTGCTCTTTTACTAATCCATTTTCTAGCATGGATTATTTGCTCTCTGGGTGGCTTTTTGGACTTGAGTATTGAATTAAATACTCAGGATTTAAGACTTGGAATCAAAGTTTGGAGACTAAACCACAACATTAGTTGAGTAATGTGTAACTAATTGTTGTCTTTGGAGTGAATCGTGGAGTTGTTAGCGGGGCGGAGGGCACTACCTCTTGGGTCATCTATGGTCCCTTGTGAAAAGCCGAAAGCAGGAGACCGGTGACAACATACTTCATGCTCTTTGTCATACATATGACGACTGAAAACCAGCGGAGGGGGTTATGTGAGGCTGAGCAATTTTGTTCTGCAACAGCAGTAAAGTGTCCTCATGTATTTGGTTCAAATGTGAATTTATTTCCTCTGGAGAAAATCTGTGAAATGTGTGAAATTAAAGAAACTTGTGAAATATAGTAAACACCCTCTATTTTCCTCCATTTCTTTCTTCGGCTTTTCTTTTCAGTGCGTGTGTATGTGTGTGTGTTTCCAGATTCCCAGGCAAGTAGATCTAATGGATATCCTTCCTGGTTTTACTGGCAGGCAGATTGTTGTTGGCTTTTTGACAGTTAATGTCCCAGCTTCATTTCAGATCCAGATGTTCCCATCCTACCCACACACCATCCCATAATGACCAGTCTCCAGGGAGTATAGTCCCTGTAAGCCAAACACAGGTTGGCTGTGTCACTGAATGACAACCAGCACATGATCAGTTGTTTACACTCTGAGGGAAACTAAAGTGGACACCATTTGTATGTCCACTGTAAGAAAACCTATGTATGGAATATGGCAATAATTCATAAAATAAGCATAGAAAACAAAGTTCAGTGTATATTTGTGTCATTTTGACAGTATCACAAAGCTGTGAGGTGGTGTGAGGTGAGAAGACATGAATTTTCAATTTCCTCTCATTTTCAACCATCTTTCAGTTCATTGTAACTTTACTGTTCTGGCTCTCATTTTATCACAATTGTAAAGTGTGTAAACGTGCGTGCACGTCAGCTTGTTGTGGATTTCTGCCCCAAAGCAAGTGGCCAAATAAAAAAAAAAGACAAAACATAACATTACTGGTGCTTTAAAAGACGCATTTTCATTTCATTGTTTTGTTGATTCCTGAACTTACCCTCAATTTCACTTCAGCTATTTTGAATCTCTGTACAGTTTTGTATTTCCTACGTGAAATGTATTCTCATATTTCACTCAAATATGGTAAACAACAATGAAGCTGTTAGTTATGTTAGTTCTATGCAGCTGAATGTGCAGGATTACATTACTGTTACTGTTTTTAGGGATGCTAAAAACTGAATAAAGAGATGTTGGGATGCTAAAAAAAAACTGAATGAGAAGCTATGAATAAAGATTTGCAATCAAGATTTTCACACTGACAAAAAAAACACAATTTCTGTTTTGGAAAGTATTGATGATGGTTAGGAAAAGACATTATCATCAAAAGCGAGATCTGTTATTGATTAGAGTCCTCATCAGTACGTCTGAGAACGAAAAGCTGTTTCCTCTGAAGAAACCACAGCAGGCCAGAGCCCAGAAACAACCACGCCTGCTCCCTCAGCCCCTTAACAGCGTGTCTTACATATGAACACATGAGTGCATACACACTCACATGCACATGCACGTCTTTGTCTCTCTGTACACACACAGCCAGAGGTCACACACTCTGCATGTCGAAAACTGTAATTTCCTGACAAAAATATACCTCAGCTATATTCTAGTGAAGCCTCCTCCTTTCCTGTTCCTCTTCCTATCATCAGGTACATCCAAATGGATCACACATGAATAACCTCAACACAAAGACATGCAGAAACACACAGAGAAATGTTTTGTTCAGTTGACTAAGGGCAGGAGTAATTGTGATTTGGGCAAAATTTCATACAGTCTTGCCTTTTGAGCTCCCTCCTCCTTACCCCCCCTCTCTTCCCTCATAGTCTCCATCTCTATTATGTACATTTGACTTTTTCTCTGACCAGCTTAAAGATCAGCGTTACTATTTTTCTTTCCTACAGCTTCTCCTCCCTCTCTTCACTTGCTTTACTTTTGGAACTTCATATTTGTTCAGTCTTCTTTTCATCGATCCTTTTGTGTTTGCCTGTCCCCCAGTGTACTATCTGAGGTTCCTCTTCACCTTAATTCAACACACATGTCTTTAGTCTAAGCATAAATACACAGCTGCTGCAGGGAGATCAGCATGTATGTGCCAAAGTGCGTGTGTGTGTTGTGGTTTGTGGCACATTGCTGTTAAATTGTCCAGCACAGTACAGTGTGTGATTAGAAACTGTTTCTCTAGCTGACAGCTGACAGTTCACAGCACTTAAACTGCTCAGGCAGTGAGCTGCAGTTCACACTTAGGATGCTGTCCATGTTAAGCAGAAGCTAAATTAACTCTAAAGCCTTTCAAAGAGAGACTGAGCTGCCATGACTATGTATGTATGACTATGTAGTTTATGGTTTTACATTTTTATTTGCTAAAATGAGAAGGTGGATTTTACATTCCAAACTCCTCAGAAATCTTAAAGTAGTCTCATTTTTCTGTTGTGTGTCTTTGTGTGTGTATGTGTGCATGTGCATGTTATGCTTGTGTGCTGCTCAGACCTCTCTCATGTCTGTTTATGGTCAAACTATGCTGGATGGGTCTCTCAGAGCCACAGCCAGTAGAGATGGGAAGACAGCAAGAGAGTGATAGAGAGAAAAAGAAGGGCAGAAAGACAGAAAATATAACATGCCTACAGTATAGTTTCACTGTGTTGCTTAATGACAGTTCGCCCATAATGTAAAACCTTAAAAAGTACAAGGTAGCATACAATGCAAATACTGTATAGTACACGTACTTCAAAACTGTCCCTAAATTCAGTGCTGTAGTTCATCTGCCTAGTTACTTTCCATCACTGATGACCATCACCATATTCTTGTTGGCTTGTTACAGGAGTCACCTTTCTCCTCTGTTTTCAGAGTAACTACCTCCCCACACTTCCAGACCCTGCACCAAGCTAACCTGACCGGTCCTCTCACTAAACACACAACGACTAAACTCTGGGTAAGACAGCCAGCAACCTGATCCACAGAATGTCAAATTGATGCCACACCGCTGAGGTGAGTAACTGTAATGTAATAACTGAGTTTCAAATTGTAACTCTTATGTTACTCATTACTGAGGAAAATAATCACATTACTATAACAATTTCAAAGTAGTGGATTATGGAATTATGGAAAACGGTCACAAAAACACACATGCACATGCGCACACAGACTATGTGAGTCACAGTAACACAAAATTGCCTGCAGCCAGTTCCTATGTCATCACCTGCTAATCAAGTTCATTCGCTCCTATCCCTCTGCACTTGTTCTGCGTCCTTTAATAACTGAGCCAGAGGGTGTCTCCTTATATGATGAAGGAACTGGTCCAAGTGAGCTGCAGTTTCAGGCTGAGTGTGACAGCACAAGGTGGAAAGAGTTTTTTTTTTTTTTTTCATGCAACACTTTGACAGATAACATCGCGAGGAGCCTCTTGAGATTTCAGTATTATCCAGCTGAAGGCAGATCATGGTAAAGGTATTGCAGCAACATGATTGAATGACTAATTATTAAATAACAGCTGGGAATGGAAGGAAAGAGAAAGCGAGATGGAGATAATGTTGAGAACCTGCCAAAACCAAGAAGTGAGGCCACTGTGTGTGTGTGCGTGTGTGTGTGTGTGTGTACCTATACTCTAAAGTATAGGTAAATTTTAGTGCCTTTCAGCTCGTTGTTTTGATTGTACATCCTGCAGCTTTACTGTTTTAGTTCGCTGTTACTGTGTGTGCTGGATGGGTAACTGCTAGGGAACAAATTTACAACATGAACTTATAAGAATATAATCAGGACATAAGGAGATAAGCTGATAAGTTGAGTTTAAAGTTTTTTTATGCTGCCTCCAAGTGAGCAAAAAAATAAATGTTTGCTGTTTTAAGATAACAGCAATTACATAATTCCACAAGAAATAAATTTTGATATAGTGTGTCCTCACAGCTGAAGCAAAGCCAGGCTGTATGTGTGTGTGTGTGTGTGTGTGTGTGTGTGTGTGTGTGTGTGTGTGTGTGTGTGTGTGTGTGTGTGTGTGTGTGTGTGTGTGTGTGTGTGTGTGTGTATTTGCATGTGTTTGTGGACTTCAGCTCAGGTCCAAGATCAGCTCGTAACATAACATAATTATCCACTGACCTGCAGTCAAGCCAAACTGGCTGCAGGCCATTTCCTGCCACAGCCCCCTGATCCAGGCTGTATGTGTTCAACATTACACCTCAACCTCAGTTTGATAGATTACAGTGAAAAAGAAGCATTTCAGGCATGGATCCTGGGAGGAAATTTTGGATTACATCTGTATCCTGTTGAGAGACAAACTGTAATATGTCCATTTATCTTAGTAAAAAACGCTATCTTAAAATTTTACTTTTTTAAGTGAATTATTTTGCTCATGGGAAAAGGCTCTTGTTTCCAGTGCAGTAAAATTTTGTCAGAAATTCTCAAGAAGCATAAAAAGAAAAAAAAAAGAAAAAATACATAAATAAATAATAATAATAAAACTTTATATACCCTAAAATCAGGAGGGTTGTGAGGATTATATGAAATAAGCAAAATTGGTAACATGAAATTTTCCTGCAGTTTAGTGTATTTCCTGTTTTTTTTCCCCTGAGAAATTAGATTAGAACAAATACCTGGTTAAACACACACTTTGGTATGTGGAAATACTTCACAGGTATCACACACAATAGACGGAAGAAATATACAGGGCCGAGACAGGAAAAAAGAAAATACCCTGAACATGAAACTGACCGGATGGAGTGACAATATTCCCACTGTCATAAAAACATGGAAAACCCCTTTGTCAGAATGACGCAGAGATCTCCCTCCTGCTGCGAACACACCCCTTCCCACATGGAGGCTCTCATTAACCCGACATGCTCCACACTTCCTGCTGGTCAGTGATTGTGCTCTACTTTACTGGTTACTATGGCAACAGTTGTTTTGTGACGAGCAAAGGGTGTCTGAGTACAGAGAGAGGTCAAACGATGGTTAAAAAGAAATGTTTGCCAGGGGTGAACACAGAGGCGGACGCCTTGTGTTTTTCTGTTGCCCACCCCGTTCCCTATTGGAAACACTGTGCAGCTTTATGGCCACAGGAGCAATATCAAGATCTGCAAATACAGTGGAATTCTTTTCTCTTAGCTGTTAAATATTGCTATTTTAACTCATTCAAACATTTCATATGTATTTCCAAGTCCTCCTTCATCTGTACAAAGACTAAACAGGCATCCTTAGGCAACACCGAAGGTCTGCACCAAATTTCACTGCAATCCATCCAATAATTGTTGAGATTTCACTAAAAACCAAAACTGTAAAAAGTCAGAGGGTCATAAAAATCATCAGGATTCATCCTCTGGGCACCATGAATGTTTGTACAAAGTCTAATGATCTAATCATATCATATAATCTTCAGCAGGCATAGTTTGTCCAGTTGAAAAATTTAAATTGGAGATTTGGAGATTGTGTGATACAATTGGACCTTGTAGTGGAATTGTTTTCTCATCTGCTGTCCCCAAGGTCAAAAATAAACTTTTAATTAAGCAACACAATAAATCATGTAAGAGCAGGAATGACAGAAAAATGTGAATACTCGCACTGCTCTGATGATGGATAAAAAGCAGTAGGTCACATTTTTGTAAATACTATACACAAGAAAAAGAAACTCAGAGACACAAAAAACAAAGATTATTTTCCGTCATGTAATACATGAGAGCATAACAGGAAACCCTCTGCTGAACAACAGTCATCGCACCAATGACATTTTGGGTTCTCTGAATCATACCGATAGTTTCAGTGGGGCAAACATGTGGTGTCCCTTCAAAACCTTAAAGGTTTTGCTCAGCACATCAGTCTCAGTGACATTGTCTTCCTGCAAAACACCAGCTGAGTTAATTGTGCTTCTCACTGTGAGAACGGGCCGTTATCATGTTATGATTCATGAGATAAACATCTCAACCCCTTCCAAGGACACAACCTTCAATACTTCTTCACATTACCACAAGCACATGATCAAGATAACATAAACTTTGGAGGGATTGTTAACAGCAGACTTCTAAAACAGTGTCTACCACCAGCTGCCTACTGGACACTTGAAATGTTTACGCTGATTCTTCCATTTTACTGGAAGGATGAGACAAAGAGCAACTGCAGAATGTTTGTTTCCTCAAAACCCAGTCAGGAAGAAGGCTGCACTGCAGTAAAAAGAAGCAAAATAAACACCTCACCATCAAAGTAATGAGGAAATGCTGTTAAATTTACGTATTTTGCAACTCCCAATAATGTTGATACTGAACGTATCACTAAAATGTTCACAGAGAACATATTTTATCTTTTTTGTTTGTTTTTTTAAGGCCCTCACTGCGCTTAAGGTTTAGGTTAAGGTTTAGGAAAGATCATGGTATGTTTTACAACATTTAAAAAAATCATAATCTTTTCCTAACCTTAAGCAAATTACTTTTGTTGCCTTAAGACAGAAGGTACTGTGGATGCAAACCTCCTGGCGACTCCACTGCTGTTAATAATTGTAGTACCCAAATAAATTCAAATATTACTTCAAATATTACTTTTAAAAAAACTCACAAATGCTGCATGAGAAAAAGCCATATACACGAAAAGCTTGGAAACAGAATGGCAGTGCTGGCAGGACCTGAACAGTTCAAATAGCTCAAAGACCTAGAAGTGACTCACAGGTCCCACATCCCAACCGCTGTCATTAACATCCCCCTCTCCTCCCACAGATGCACACAGAACTCCCCTGCGATACAGTGGAGATAATTGGGATCATTTCAACATCAAAAGTGCAGAGGAGCACAACTGTGGTCTGCTCGGGTGTCTATTTTGGTCAGAAGTGATGTTACCGGTATGCTGACGAATTCCACGTTCAGGCTTGTGTCGTGTGGTGAGAACACATCTGCCTGGCTGGAAGAGTTTAACATCTGACCTCTGAGCTGTGATATCATTAGAAATACAAGGTGGCGGATTGAGCGTGAGAAACCCAGAGATAAATGTTACTATCAGATGTAGGAGCAAAACAGGCAATGTGCAGCTGAAAAACAGTCGTTGTGCTGATGGTGTTTTGGGTTATCTGAGTCACACTAATGAGATTAACATGCACTGTCCATGCAGTTCTGGAAAGATTAATAAACTGTGTCCTGTACAGCAGATGCTCATCTTTGTCCTAACATTGTACCACATACTGAACCACTTGTTGCTCCCTAAGAAGTCTACTCGCACACAGACACACGCATACTTGTGAACTGCTGTGGGGTAAGATATTATCTCAAGATGTGATCTGACTGTGAGAAATAAGTCTCTCAATCACACATAATGGACGCAGACTCATGGATGAATATCTTTTGCTCTAAGAATGAGACAATCCCTGGATACCAGCCCCAAAAGAGCCTTTGTGAAGACCCATGGGGCGTAAAGACGAATTGGATTCACAGGGATTCCTGATATCTGGGGTCTATCTGTGGCTGCCAGACTGTCACTTTCCTCAGTGTGTGGTTGTTCTCTCAGGAATGGGTGGAGGCTCACAGTGACTCAGCTTGGATCAGGATAGGAACAACCACAAGAAAATAAGGTGCTTGTTTGAGTCACAGCGTCCTTTGGCAGGCAGCACAGTTGGATTATAAAGGCATGTTGTTGCTGGTATTCTATGAAAATTCATGTGAACAGCATGATAATTAATAAGACATGCTTTTGATTAGATTTACTGTTGTGTTTTGTTGTGAGCATATCGGTTATAAAGTTTGGTGCTTTTGTGACAACTCCCTTTATCTTTGTATTAAACAGAGTTTATCTCTGTCACTGAGCAGTCAAAAAGACCCATTCAGCATTTTGGGAAATACACATTTGTTTTTTTTCCAAGAGGGAGATGAGATGTTTTATATCAATTTCATGTCTGTGTGTTAAATATGTAGGAGGAGTCAGGGCATGGTTTAGTGCTTTAACTATTTCTTCAAGACTAGTTTTTACATTTATTAGCACTTCTTTCCAGGCAAATAGTGGAGATTCAAGGAAGTTACTGCTACAGATCCAACCAACAGATCTTCCAACCACAGAACCATATATACATATTACTGCCACCATGACAAGAAAAAAAAAACATTGTTTGGTAGGATTCTACACACAAAACATATGATGAGCTTACAAATCATGATGCATTTTTACAGCTTAAAGTACCAAGCAGAATATGAACTAGTTAAAATTACCTTAGAACTGACCAATTACATGAAATTAAACCAATCACTGATTCATTTTATCAAATGATAGAAACCTGTAGAATAGAGAACAATTGTTCAGATGCTACAACGTGACTAATCTGTAAGTTCTGTAAAACTGTTTAGTGAGTTGAGCCAGTCAACCAAGTGTCAGATGCTGATGTGTTAGTCTGAGGTAAAAACTAGCCATCAATTAGAGTTGCTGCCTTGTGATACAGTGTCACCACGGCAGACTCAGACTGCATTGTTTCACAAATTATATCGAAAACTCTGAACCTGAACATAATGTTTGAAACATGATATGGGCCAAAGAAAAATACAGTTACAGCCAGCTTTTCCATCAGTGGCATATTATTATATTTTTATAGCCTAACATCACATCGAGTGCCTCAAAGGACTTTGCAGGCACACATCAGCAATGACTCACTACCCGGGCCAAAGCTGTCCAGGAGAACTCCACAAAAAAACCAGAGAGCAGAGACGGAAAATCAAGATAATCTCAGGAGAGGCAATTCAGAGATAGTTAAAGGTAAGGAAAAGAGCAATTCCAAAATAATAAGCAAAATGTTTCAGCACTGGAGCAGCTCGTTCCTATCATTCTTTGTGCATCTGTGCTATCAGATCACGAGTCTGTTTGAAATAAACTGCACCCATGACCAGCATTCAGCAACCATTATAGAAGGGTAAATACCACAGAACTTTTTTATAATGAAAGACTCACTGTTTTGATTAAATCAAGCTTTGATCTGATTACATGCATTGACCTTATGAGTGCAAAATGACTTCAGAGGAGAGGGACAGCAGAGGAGAGTTCAATCATTGTTACTTTCTAAATGAACCAAATTACATTTGTAAGGACGTCAAATTGCAACCCAAAAATCTAGCAACAGAACCCCACAGCTCTCAGTGGATGTCAAAAATGATCTGCAATATCTTTCACAAGGATCTGAGTCATATTTCAAAGACACAGAGTGACTTTGCCTTGCAAAGTCAAATGGGGTTTACCCATAGTCACAGTGCAAAACTTTCCTGTCGGCAAAAACTGTTTAGAAAAGCTCAGTCATCAAAAACATTTGTCTGTGAGGTGAGACACTGAGGAAGAGAAAGAACTGCTGTGACTGCATGTATTGTTTGTGTGCTACGCACATTATGACTCCCTGTTTCTCCTGCTAATCACGCACAACAGTGAAGTCACAGTGTACTGACCAACCCTTGGAGCACTTATACATATACTTGTACAAAAAGATGCAAAATTTCACTTGGTTTTAAGTTGCTCTTTAAAGAGTAATTTAACGTCGCATAAAACCTTGTTTTCTCCAAACTCCGGTGGTTTAACTTCTCACCTTACTGCAGTGACATACAGGTGGACTCCAGGACCCTACAACATCACTGTTAGATGTGGTCATAGGTGCAACAAGAGCCCGCACCTGACCACACCCAACCACATGTGCTGGGAGTGGTCAGAGGTGAAACAGTCTTGTGCTCTAGTTTCACGTGAATGAGCACAATTATGATTACTATTCAAACGACTGACAGTGGCAGTTAAACACCAAGAAACACATCAATGCAGCAGAACAAAGTTCAAAACACAAAGCACAAAATCCCAACTGTCACTATATGGTTGATTGTAGAGTGTTGACATTTCCAGCGTATGTGACCGCTCCCATTGTCTGCATTCAATATATAGAGTGTCCACCAAGAAGTGACTGTTGAGGCCACAGACTGAAATCAATATAAGTATAAAATCCCTCTATTGCGGTTGCAATGCTATCAGCAATATTATTGTGGAACTTCACAACATGATATTTACATGTATGTACAGAGTGGAGGAAAGTAAATACTCTAAACAGACAAAATAACTCCTGGAATGTACTGAGCATCAGGAGTGGACATTTCCTTCAACAGCAGCTGAGCGAAAGAGCATTTTTTTACATGAGGCGTTAAAAGTTATATATCAACTGTGCTTGCCAACAGTTGTATTATCTTCCTCTTGGCTTTGCCTTGAGCTTTAAACTTGGCTTAAGTTCCCCCAAGATTTCACAGCAAATAACTTCTCAAAAGGCCTCTGTGGTTATCTTGTTTTGCCAAACAGCTGTTTCACGGCCACTTGGGACGAACGAGAGAAGAGGCCCAGGATGGAAGAGATGATTCAAACGAGACAGAGAGGCACAGAGATGGGGAAAAAACAAAGAAGGAACAGAGCAGACAGAGACAGACAGACAGAGGGACATAAAAAGAGAGAATTCAAACATGTGAGGCCATCCACACTTGCTTGATTGTGTCTGTGGCCAGAAGCAAGAGGAGGAGAGTGGGAGGAATAAAACAATTAACATGAACAGTACTCTGGGGAATGTGGGTTTCCTTGACAACAGCGGGCATAGCCAAACAAACGGGCTCTTTCATAACAATTCAAGACAAACAGAAATGTCTCCCTTATTAGCACCCAGGCATTGGTAAAAAGGAACTCCCCTTCCTGTCGTCCTAGAAAAGAAATATTAACATATTCTTCCAAAACTCTTCTTTTATATTCAGTTTGGCTTCTGCGCTCCATAGTTGTGTGCAAGCAGCTTTGCCAGTCTGCTGGTTTTTCATGTTTATACATGAGTGAAACCTCAGAGCTACCTGAAGTTTTATAACCACACCCTCTGTAGATATTTTCTTATCATTCCAACAGATCAGTTCTTGCTGTTGCAGATAACAATTAGTTCTCATCTGTGCACGCATGTCCTTAAACTGATGAGAGCTGCAGAGCTGATCAGAGTTAACAGGACGAGAGGAGGGTGAGACACTGGCAGACCCTACTGTCCCAGATACTGCTCCAGAGAGCGAGGGAGAGGTGTGTGTGTGTGTGTATTAACTGTAAATTTGTGTTTTGGGATGGGTGGGGCTTTGGGTTATTCAGAGCAGTGCTTGATGAGCCAGCAGGTCCACCCTGTGTCCTGGCAAAGGTGCTGATCTATAATCAGTTGCAGGAGACTGAATAGTTCATTATTTTATTTGCTTTCTTGCTGATAGATGAGAGGAACTATACCACTCTCAAGTCTGTACAGTAAATACAAAGCTGTAGCCAGCAGTCAGTTAGCGTAGCTTAGCATAAAGACCAGAAACAAGGGGAAACGGCTAGCCTGCTTTTGTCCGAAGGTAACAGAACCTGCTGCCAGCACATCTAAAGGTCACCGATTAACATGTAATAATTTGTTTGTGTAATTCAAACAAAAACCAAAGTGCAAAAGGAACAGTTTGCGGTTTTACAGGGGCCAAGTACTGGACGACTTCTTTGCCAGATGCAGTAACTTTGTCAAAGAAGCAGTTCAGTCTCCACTGGCACCTTCAGGGTGACAACAAGATTTAAAGAGTCACCTGAGACGAGGTTGAAAAGCAGCATTTTGCTGCCCTCTCTGGTTAAATGCTTCAAGCCTGTTTCACCTTGGGTGAAATAGCGTGTCATGCTGTACCTGTAACCACATCCAGCAGAGATGTCATCTGGACTACAAGTATACCTGTACTTCACCTCAGCAAGGTGAAAGGACAAATCACTGAATATCTGCAAATACAAGATTTGCAAGAGGTGTTGAGTCACTTTTAAATAACTTAATGTTCACTAGTGAGCTTTTGAGACGCTGCTAGGTGGATTTGTTATTTTTGACCACAGATAGGTTAGCTGTTTCCCGTTTCCAGTCTTTACACTAAGCTAATGGCTGAGTCTAGCAACAAATTCAGTACAGTGATATTGTTCTTCTCATCTAACCCTCCACCAGAAAGCAAATAAAAGTATTTCCCAAAATGTTGAACTATTGCTTTAATTTGGCAGTTTAAAAAAAAATCAGCTGCACAAACAGTAAATATATCTCACAAGAATAGAATAACTGCTGACACTGTGTTTTTCATTACAAAGTCCATCTGTGAACAAATTGCTGCAGGACACAGATGGGTGGAGGTTGCCTAAGTGTTCAGCCATGCATGAGCCCCCACTTACCACCCCCACCTCTCTTGTTCATTCCTTCTCTCTCCCTGTCTTTCTGGTGGTACTTGAGCCTAATGAAGTCATTACATAGCATAATATTTAGCAACAGCTTGCACATTTTTTAAGCATGGGTGGGTCAAGTGGAAATCTAGCTTCCAACAGTGGCATCGGAAACACACTCTGCCCTCTTAAATAAGCCTTCACAACAAACAATGTAAATGTCTTATTTCAGAAAGAATAATTACAGCTGCATGATGTGAAATGAGTGAGGTTTTTGTTATGAACTTAACAGCTTTCGCCCCAGTGAATGGTCTTTGTGATTGATGCCAAGAGTCATGAGGGTGACCAACCCAGTGAATCAACAGTGTGAAAGTTTGTTTGGGTGGAACATTGATGTATGTGTACGACATAATCATTTAATGAGTAGTTTGACAATGTTTGTGGATGTGTTTGTGTGTGGCAGAAAGAGAGAGACACAAAGGAAAAAAAGAAAAATGAAAGAGGGGGAATGTCATTGTGTTGCTCAATCTAAAGAAGGAATGTGGGTCGGTGTTTATACAACAAGAAGGTCACAGTGTGTGCAACTTCTCAATTTTTCTCTCAAATACTAACAAACAAATACAGCTACACCCTACATGTTCCTTTTCCATCATCATCTCTGCACCCTTACATTTCCTCACTACAGGCTCAGTTTCTGGACAGGCAGCACTCGTCTCTGTCCAGCTGTTTTGGCCCGTCCTGCTGATAACAAAAGCTCAAGAGACTGTAACCTCTGAGCAGCTCCTCAAAGATTGTTTTGTTAGTTCTGAATGTAAATAAACTGATAACTCTGAATTAGCTGAACACTTTATATGACATTAAAATGCCCCTTTAGTCTCTTTAAATTATGACAGCCTGAGGCCATTACAAGGTAAAGCCATTATTCAGAAGTCATTATGCAAATCATTAAATATCACAGACATAGTATCCCTCAAAATACAAAGGAGAAATTAATTCTGTACATCATGATAAGGCCACTATTTATACACGCAATTAAAAAACAAGCCCAACTCATGACTCACAATAAGAACATGGAGATTAGTGCTGAATTATTAGTTGTAAATCAAAAAGCCTATTGACAGAAAATCAATCACTGTCAGTTAATGAATGTATCCTGTCACTTTAATATTATACTGAAGAAATGACTGGTGGTTCAGTTCATATCATTCATTAGTTATCTGTGAAATATACCTGTTGTGGTTTTGCACTTTTATCCATAAATACAAATTTTCATGCTTTTATTGATTTTCATTATTATTTGTGTTTCTATCTGACCGTATTTGTCAAAGCACTTTGGTCCACAGTTGTTCTTGGTCTCTGTCATTGTTATCTGGAATCAGATCAAATCAAAACAAAACCATATTACGTTATTAATATTATTCATAACGAAAACCTGAGCGAGATATTCCTCTTAAATACTGGTGTGATGTGCACTGTCAGAGGTGCATGGAAATGCATGGAAGTCAAAAGTGCAAATGACAAATGCATCAACAAAAGTCAAACCTGTATTTGAAGTAATGACGATTACAAGCGTACATCTTATTGAACATCTCCTCGTCAACGGAGACCATTGATGAGGAGTTGGTGAACAGCAGTAAGCTGGTAACTAACCAGCAGCAGTGATGCGATGTGTCACATGACCGCGTTGGGGTCGGATCCACGCACTCTGTATATCCTTGTCTGCAGATGAAGCCTTGTGAGCTCAGGCAGACAGGAGACCACCTCTTCCTGCTGCGAACAATGATCCAACTCTGTCGACCCGGCTGCTACGTTTGGGCGACTCCAAATTGTCACGGATTAAATAAAGCCGTCAGTTCCTGAGGAAAGAGCCGAGGAGACTACTGGTCTCTTTTTGCAGCAGGAGTGTTCACACGTTAAACTCCCATCGCAGGCTCTGTCAGTTCTGGTTTGAGGGGGTTTTCCCCTCAGTGTTCAGCCACCCGATCACCTGCAGACGCTAAACCATGCACTCCCGTTCTGCGCTCCCCAGGTAAGTCGCCTCTATGTCAGGTTTGTCTGTGCGTAAGGCAGTAAGCTGTGCAATACTTATTTAAGACAGTCATAAAAGGGAAGGGAAGGGAAGGGAAGGGAAGGGAATGTTAACGTCTAATTATTGCTGTGGTAAATAAAAAACGACGGATGGAGAATGACTTTCCAGAAAATTATATTTTTTTCCTCCTAAAATTAAGGTCCTAATCATGGCCCTTAACTGTATGTGTTGCACGATTTGCAAGATACAGATAAGATTTCTTTTTACAAGTTACTTCACTAAATTCCTGCACCTCCATGACAGCACAATATATTGTAGCCTCCAGTGAGAGGAACAGACAGAGGAAGGTGTGAGTGTAAAGATTTAGTGTAAAGAAGCTTGTTATTCAGCCACTCTTGCAGACTTGAGGCCAATCCCCACGGCCACTTTAAGAATTTTCCATCAGAGCCTAGAAAGGCCTGATCTTTGCCCTGTCTGTCATATTTGCAGCATTACAAATAGTTAAAGTTTACAGCTGCCAAATTCCAGCGCTGATAAAAAAAAAAAAAAAAAAAAATCTTCAAGTTAAAATACTTTTCCCCTCAACTCCCACTCTTGTAAATGTAAATCTATGATGCTGTTTTTAGGAATGACGATGTTTTTCCTGCAGACAGCGTGAGGGGCCCAGACATTGGCTTGGTCTCAGGGAAAGAAATAGATGTTGGGTCTGATACATTTCATCTTTTTAGTACAGTAGTTCAACTGATCTTCCCTCCCATCCATCCACAGGTTTACCTCCCTTCTCCTTTCCCTTCTCCCTGTTTTCTCCTCCTCCTCCTCTCTCCCCCAGTGGATTCTCCAGCGTGTCCCTGTGGTCCTCCCACAGACCACGGAGCCTCGACCTGCCCCTCACTTCCTACATCCGGCCCGTCTGGATGTCACCTCCCCCTGTGATCCAGAATGCCACAAAAGAGCCCCTAAACGAAGCTACTGGGACATGATGCATATTTTGGCCTATGAGACTCTCCACTCTGATGGTCAACTAACTGAGACCGCCGTTGGGATCTATGGCTACAACCCTAATTCTAACACCATCCCGGCATACTCCTCAGGGTCTGGGACTGCTGAGCGGTCACATGTCAGGAGAAAGCGACAGATCTTTGGCCATGATGGACGTTTTAGCATTGCTGGACAGAACTTCCTGCTTAAATATCCTTTCTCAGTGGCTGTTAAACTGTCCACCGGGTGTTCTGGTACACTGGTGGGGGACCGTCATGTTCTCACAGCTGCTCATTGTGTTCATGATGGCAAAAACTATGTGAAAGGAGCCCAGAAGCTCCGGGTTGGCTTTTTAAAACCCAAGCAACGAGACTCACAGCCTTCTTCCTTTTCCATTCCCTCCAACTTCACCAACCATGTTGAAGGTGGCCCTGCTCCTTACGCCCCACCAACCAACGACAAAATGAAATTCCAGTGGATCAGAGCCAAGCGCACCCATGTTCCCAAGGGGTGGATTAAAGGGAATGCCAATGACATTGGGATGGACTATGACTACGCTTTGCTTGAACTCAAGAAGCCCCACAAACGCCGCCACATGAAGTTAGGAGTCAGCCCCCCAGCTCAGAGGCTGCCTGGTCGACGAGTCCACTTCTCAGGATTTGATAATGACCGTCCAGGCAAGCTGGTGTATCGGTTTTGTCGCGCCGGCGAGGAGACATCAGATCTGCTGTATCAGCACTGTGATGCTCAACCCGGGGCCAGCGGTTCAGGAGTCTACGCCCGGATGTGGGACGGAAGGCACCGGCGTTGGGAGAGGAAAGTGATAGGTGTGTTTTCTGGGCATCAGTGGGTGGAGCGACAAGGGGCGTCTCAGGAATTTAATGTGGCCGTGAGAATCACGCCTCTCAAATATGCTCAGATCTGCTACTGGATAAAAGGAAACTTTGTGGACTGCAGAGAGGGTTGAAGAAAAGAGGGTGAGGTGAGAGTGAGGATGACACAGGGGTGTAGCTACAAAACCACAGGCTCACTACATCCTCAAACAACTTTCTGCAATATTGGGACTTCAACAATCCACACTTTTCACCCCACTACTTACAGCACTGACATAACATCGGTATGAGTATCAAAATATTGTTTGTTGCCCCTATTCTCAGATGCCAATATCAGTAATGACAGACATAAATCTAGTAACAACACTAAATTATGTGAACAGGATGTGTTCATTTCATTTATGCTTAGTTTTGCATCTACACTCACTTTTCTAAAACATGAAAATGTTAGTTTTATTTGGGTTAGCTGGGGAAACATTGAGGTCAGGTGGTTCTTGTAGAACAGAAGAAGGTTTTTCTGCTTCTTGGAACATTTATCTGGACAAAAAGTTATCCGCAAGCTCATCAGATCTGGAACATGGACAGATGTAAAAAGAAGTTTTGGAATAAAGCCTAAGCAGCAAGACTGGGAAAGTTGTTAGATGCATCATAGCCCTTTTCGTGAGCTAATACTAAAGATTGCACTGTTCAAACTTTTTCTACTGAAAATGATGATTTTTGTGGATGAATGTAAAAGTCAGCTGCCAAAGGTGCCAACTATTTCTCTCCAAGCTATCATGTATCTTCTCTCAGTGGACACACTAGTTGTTTACGGGCACAGTGTACTCAGTCAGCTAAATTAACAGTGAAGAAATTTTTGGAAGAACTTTCAACGTGTCACACAGATTGATGTTCAATGACTGCAGGTGACTCTTGCCAAGGCTGCAGATTACTTGTTATATAAAGCACATTTTGTTGAATGTTGTACTTTAATATTTAGCTCCCCCTGGTGGCAAAGATAAAACATTGCAGGTGCCCGCAATGAACATTATATCGACTTAAACTAGGCCTACATAAGCACTTTTTACTTTCTCCTCACATTTGTTACGTTGCATTATTTGTGTTTCTGAAACTTAAGCCTCTGGAGAATTTAATGAAATACATGCTTTGAAATATGCCACTGTGTCACATATTTCTTCTCAGCCTGCTCACACCATATTTTATGCACAGAGAAATACAGACAATCTTGGTTTAAACACCATTTGTTTTATTTCAGATGTCAAAAAGCATTTTCAGAAATGCTGTAGGGAAAATGAACACTGTAAAAAGCCGAAATATGAGGACCAGCTCCTATGACTTCTCCAGCACCTACATGTTCATCCAGGAGTCTGAATCCTGGGCTATGGCACATAGAAAACAAACTCTGCCACTCAATTTGACAATTTTTATAGCAAAGGGGAACGCAGATCGACACTGTCAGCATAAATTTGACTTCTATCTCCATCTCCAAATTTCATGTAAGCCAGAGGACGATCAAGTTACACTTTATGGGCAATGTGGTCAGGACGTGATGAACGTATTACCTTTCAAAATCTCACTCCTCAATTCTCTTCTTCAGCTGTGATCTCATGTGTTTCACCAGACCAAACAAAGCAGACAAAATGTGTGTTATCTGAGCAAAGACTTAACATTCAGTTAAGAACTGATGAAGAAGCAGAATTTAAAGCAAACCTTGAAATATCTCGTTTTGGCATTAGCAAGATGAGGGCAAGCTTAAGATGGCATAATACTACAACCATTCAAAACTGGTAATTCAGTGATGGTGCTCAATTGAAGGCTATCACTACCAATTACAAAAACATGCCGATTCAAGTCAACAGCACCATCCAGTTTCAAAATTTGCTACATTCAAGTGGAAAATGGTCACAAACAGATATAAGCACCAAAAAGCTGATTGATTTTGCAGACAAAGCAGAATAGTGGGCACATGAATGACATCTGAGTTCAATCAAAGCTTCCTCACGCTTCTGTGAATCAGATGTACACACTGCTTCAACTCTAAAACAGCTTCCCCCACCTCATTTACACTCAACCTGAAACTTGACTGGAACAGTCAACATGAAATTCACAACAGCACAGGAAATATTGATTCTCAGATTTTCTGCTTAGACCTTACCCCCTGATAAAAAAGGCTTTTCTGTTCAAGTTGTATTGATTTCTATCTAAATATGGGCCAGCTAACGGGGGTCCTGACACTAATACTTAATAGTGCCCGAAGTTACGCACTGCAAGCAGATTTAAGCCGGTGAAGGAGTGAAGGCTCATAAAGAGGAAAGCATTTGAGAGTAAAAGGATGTGAACCAAGTGTGGCTGAAGAGAAAGGCAACAACATACAAGGCAACCTGTTTGTAACACCGTTCCGGTAACTGAAAATAGATGAACTGGCAACGAGATGACACATCCGGTCTTTCCCCTCCAGCTGTCATCACTCTTTGATTTTGCAGTCATCATGAAATCACACTGTTATACATGCTCTGCTGAAAAACCCATATAAGAGCGTGACGACAACAACGTATTTGCAGTGGGAAAAGGTTAGATCCTGAGAACAGAAAACTTTATTAATAGCCACATTCATTCTGTTATCTGCATCCAGTCCACAAAGAGATGAAAGTGATGCGATATGGTCCTCACTCCCATTATGGTTTAAGCATTCTGGCACCAAATTTCAATAAAGTGTCTGGATGGCTTTTAGGAACACAAATGAGTCATTTGCTATACCATGGCAAGAAGATTTCAGCATGTCAAAGTGTGGTGAGAGTTTTGACTTTCATAAAGACGTGGTTACAGCAGCAGCCTTTCAAACTTTACACTTTTTAATGAACCAGAACCAAAACACGCCTATAGTATCTCAATCCCTTCTCATTTGTTGGCAATCTGGCAATGAAAGTGTATGAAGCCTCGTGCTGAAACTGCTCCTCCAGATAGCCAGTGATGTGAGACAAGCAGACACTGATAGTAAAAGGTAAGAAAGGCGAATGAGGAAGAATACAGCATTCTCTGAAGAGGCAGTGGACAGGAGTACCTATGGTGTTTTACATAAAGACTGATCTCAAGTCAGTCAAAGTTTTATTTGATATTGTGGTAAAAATCCACACTGAAGCTCGGCTTTAAGAATAGTTAAGACATTTTGGGAAATTCACTTACTTTCTTTATGGCAGGGAGTTAGATGAGAAATTGATACCTCATGTCTGTACGGTAAAGACGAAGCTACACCCAGCAGTCTGTGAGTTTTGCTTCGAAGACTGGAAACAGGGAACACGGTATATCTCATTTGTTCAATCTTTGAAAAAAGAAAAAAAAAAACAGAAGTGCAAAACAACAGTTTGTTGTTGTATGTTGGGTTGTGTGGGGAATTATTACATAACACCCCGGGAAATAATTGTTTTTACACTTCGGCTTTTGTTCAGGTCAAATGAAGGAGATACAACATGTTAACTGATGAGCTTTTGAGGGGCTGGTAGGTAGATTTTGTTACCACTGGACAAAGCCAGTCTAGCTGCCTCACCATTTCCAGTTTTTATGCTAACCTTGCACTGGTTTCTCATTTACAATAAAGACATCAGTGTCATCGATACGCAGTGGTGTCGATCTTCTCATTCTCTGCCTGAAAGCAAATAAGGGCATTTTCCAAAATGTCAAATTATTCCTTAAAGAGCTGTGCTAAAGGATCAGCATTAACTGCTGCAACAATGCCGAAATGATCAAATCAACCTGCTACCCCAAACAACAACTGATTTAAGATTTAGGAGCCTCAAGGCTGAAGCAGATAATTTGCCAATCAGGATTCAGGATCTCAGGCACGACTCCTTCCACTGCTCTGAATCGCTCATCTGGTTTAACTGACCATCAGAGGCCAAATCCGCTCTGTGATTGGCCACCTTTGCACTTAAAATATCTTTGGTGAAAGTCACCTCCTGGCATTCCCTGACTTCCCTGTCACCTAGCAACAACATAACACAACATGCTAATGTTGTCAGTGTGGTAATGCCCGGCGTAACTCGAAATAGTATACAAAATAAAAATATTCTTTTAAATAGGTATATATAAACATTGCATTAAAAATAGAACCGTATCAAAACACAATTATGAGTTCACAGTCTGTCCCTTAACCTTCAAGCGTGAGCACTAAACATCCCCCTGGTCTTCCACTTTACCAGACCTCCACCCATCTCCCCTCCAAATGCAGAGTTCATAGGTGAGGTCTCGCTGTGCAGAGCCTTTACTGCGACTTGAGCCCCAAACTGTTGGAGGACAGAGGGTAGGAGTAGGCCTTCCCCAGCACAATGCGGTCTCGGAGCAGTTTAAAAAGGACATAATAGTTGCAGAAGAGAATAAGGCCCAGAGACAAAGTGTGGTTCCAGCGCTCAGAGCGCAGCAGAGAGTATAACTGGTACAAAACCACACTCGATTCGATCCATATCAGCAGGTTCAGGATCCGCAATGGCTTGTGAAACAGGAACTGGAAGACCAACAGACAGGAAGAAAAAGCCAGGAAAAAATTACACAGCATATAGAGGGTCATAGATGAAAAGATTTGATATACAGGGGGTGGACACAATAAAATAAACACTTGTACAATGTAATACAATACAGGATTATTCAGATTACACAGGCAGCTCCTGTGTCCGGTCTGTGTGACACATGGTGGATTGAGCTATAGAGGCAAAGCTTCAACACCAGAACTATATATTGTCTCTACAATAAGTGAGCAAACTCCATCTCTTTATAGAGATCATGAAAATAGGCTGAAAGCCCCGTGAAAGTTCCCTTTGGAAGTTGGAATTTTTTTGTGGCAATTTAAAGCTTCACTGTCCTTTACTGTACTTTCCTCAGTTCCTGTTTTTATTCAAGTGCCTAATTTTTCTTTTACACTGTTGATTTTTGATGTATTTTCGGTGTGTGCGCCAAAAGCACTGTTACAATGTGTTTGTAAAAGTGCTATAGAAATAAAGTCTGACTGATTGATTGAAACTGTAGACAGCAGAGAGATGACAAGAAAGGAGAAAGAGAGAGAGGGATGCAACAGAGGCCCACTGTTGGACATGAAATGGGGACGCTGTGGTTCATGGTTGATGTCTTAACCCTTTTTCTGCTTTAATAAGTTGCAGGGAACCAACTGTACAACAGTGTAGTTTGTGCTATTGTTGTATGATATTGTAAAGGTGCCCTTATTATTTCGTCCACCCTCAAGTGAGTAAATAATTTACAGGTTACATAAATTGATATTATGTACGTACATAATATAAAGTACAGATACTCACATAAAACCTTGCATGGGAAACATCAGAGGGCAGAGCGACATTATAGGGCCCGACTGCCTTATAGAGACATCGACTGTGCCGTACCAACACACCCTGAGGCCAAACAGTGCTTTCTGACCACCTGCAAAACATATTAACAACACAGTCATACACACAACATTAACAGAATCATTTTTAAAACCTCTGTGAACGTACAAACGTGTGCACAAAGGGCCACTCACACATGCTGAGGTGCGTTGCTGTACGAGCCGTGCTCGAGTTTCTGCCAGCGGCCCAAGTGAGCCGCCGAGCGATGAAGCAGGTCGCAGTAGCTGGGGGGCAGCAGCTGACTCATCAGCATCACAAACGCATTGATCCACACCATGATCAGATGCTCACATGACCAACGCATGTCATAGTACTGGGTGCTCTATGGAAAGTAAGTATCAGAGATAGATAAATTCACCTAAAATTTAGCAAAGTCTGAAAATCAAGAGTAAAATCTTAAAGGAAAAAAATGGATACTAACCTTGACAAAGCAGAGAGGCAGGAAGGCTACATAGTAAGCACTGAACAGCGAGTTGAACAGCACTTCCTTGATTCGACGGTTGAAGTCGCTCTTCAGCTCCTCCACCTCGGCTCGAATCAATTCCGGGGTGTGTGAGTGTGTGTGTGGCGGGCAGGTGTGAGTGGGCATGTGCGGGGGACTGGAAAACTGCTCTCTGAGGTTTTCTCGTAACAGGAAGAGGAAGTCACGTGGTCGAAAATAAGGAGTCTCTGCTAGGTCGGTCTGCTGGTGGTCGGCTGGGTAATCGCAGTCAGCCGGTGCCGTTTGGCTTTTCCCTCCCTCCTGATGGAAACAGCAGAGCGGGACGTACACACCAAATCTGGCATGGGGGGAGGGCGGTGATTGAACGAAGACACAAGAAAAGAGCAGCGAGTTTTAGATTTGAATGATGGCAGGCTGAAAAGGAAAATCTATGATGACATCTGTGGTAATCAGGCAATTGTGGTTCCTGTAAATCAAGAAAATTTTATACATAGGGTGGCTCACCTGTAAACACACATGTATGGGGTGGACGGTAGGTTTCGACCAGCAGCCACTTTGGCTCCACCCCATACATGTGTGTTTACAGGTGAGTTAAAGTGATACTATGCTTACCCCCACACCTTTACAATGTTGGAATCGGGGGCAGCATCCACCCATTTCTGTAACTTTTCAAAATGGACAATCCAACATTCGAACCCACTGCACAAAGTGAAGTGTGCAGAGGTGAGAAAGGAAGACGGGTTTGAACCTGAACTTGAAAAAGCGTTCGCTGTTATCCCCATTCGTATGATTTATTGCACACCTGCCCATGATGCCTTGCCTTTAAGTGCAGCCATTTAGAACAGTATGTTGTTGCACAGTATACCGATACTAGAAAGATACGACATCAACCTGCCATTAAAAACGACATGATATCACATTTCTCTGCTCTGCTTCCACTCCCTGCAGGCACACAGGGAGAAAGAACTTTTTTCTCTCATATAAAAGCTGAAGCTTTCACGGTGACAAGACCCAAATGCAAGAGCTCTTGCTGACCTTGTCAACAAAGCAGGTGGAAAGCAACCCATTTTCTAGTATTCTAGTATTAGTCTTTAGTCTTTAGTCTTCAGTATCAGTATCGAGATATTTAGCCAGGTATTGCATCAAAGTCATAATTTTGTATGGTGACAACACAAGATTGTAACAGGTATAAACTCTCTTGCCTAAAGACACGATCCGCTGACAGGTTGTACAAGCACACCCTGGCCTTTAGAGGGAAAGAGGTTGGGGGGTTTCAAAGACTCACGGGTATCCCAGGAAGAGGAGGTTGAGCACAGAGTGGTTCTTGCAGAGGTTGACCAGCGTCCAGCAGAGCACCCAGCCACACATGGTCAGCAGGCAGAGCCGAGCTGCGATAAGAACAACGTAGCGGAGCAGTGATCCGCCGCTGCTCTGAGACACCTGGACGAGACAGGATAAGTCACAGGTATCAGAGACGCTCTGGCACCAACACTGCCACCATCAAGGGGCTCAGTTCCCACAGGAGCAGTGTGTTCTAAAATGTGTTAACTGATTGTATATACGTCTGTACGTTTACCTCTGAAACTATCGTCCAAACAAGCCTCCTGGCCAACATGACGGTGATGAAGATAGCCAAGTGATAGTCCATTAGATGAAAGTTCTGTAGAAACAACAGAGAGGTGAAAAAAAGCCTGGCATTAGTTTTCCATGAAGACATTTTTGGAATTGTACCATTTCACTCCAATATTTCATAATAATATCAGTCTTTCAATTCAACAATTGAACAACATTTTCCCCACAAGAACAAGAACACCTCAGTCAGACAATGAGACAAACAGCAATAAATAAAAATATACCTAATTACATATAAAAAGAAAACAATGGTTAAAACAAGAAGACAGAAAACAAATTAGCAGCTAAATAGGTAAACAAATACATATGAAAATTAAGTTACAAGCCCAGTTTATCTATTCTATATCCCTATTTTAAAGAAGGTTTAAAATGCCAGGGAAATTCAATGTTTTGAGGTGATCCTGATGTGGATTATTCAGGCAAGGCTGTAGACCCAGCTGTGGGCCAGTTTAAGCTGAGTCCAAGTCCTGCCGAGTGCCCACACCTTACTCTTTTACTCCTCATTCATTCGTTCAGTCTTTTTCTTCCCAAAAAACTTCTAAGTGTTCAACTCTTCTTTTTAGGGAAAACACAAAGAGGAACATCTTAAACACTGGAGACCAAGGAAGTTGAATCCACAGAGCTTTATTCTTCAATACAGAATTTAAAAGCCCGAGAAACCCTGCAGGAACATCTGAAAAATCACCAAAAGTACATCATATTTTATATGATGGGTTGTACCCTAACTCAGGGGCATTTCTGGGCGTGATTGGGCATGTCCTTTTCTTTTTCCCTTTGTTTAGTTGGTGCGTTTTTACCGGTGTCAAGACTTACATCAAATCTATCTTTTTTCCTGGAATTTAACAGGCCTTGACCTTCAATGGTGTCTCTGTTTGTTCCACATGTATCACAATTTGTCCATTTCAGTCACATTTTGTTTTTAATAGAACCTGGGTTTCTTTTTTTTTTTTTAAACTTCTAAGATACCAAACACCTGCATACAAGGCACGAGTGATTGCAGCATTGTAATACTGTAGCAACAGGTAGAACACGAGAGCAATATGAAAACAACAGATACAGGATAGCATTCAAAACAACAGCAGGTGCTAGATAAGCAAACAATAGTGGAATTTCCCTCATTGGAGAATACACAGCTATACAAAACCTAACACCACAGAAGACACACACACACATTGCACAAAATTTGACACTACAATCCCTTCACACAGTACTGAATCCTCTGATTAGGCACCAGTGAATCAGAAAAAAAAAAAAAAAAACTACTACAGAGGGTTACAGTCATGTAATCATACTGAAGATGAAATTTGCGTGGGCATCAAGTTTGGGTTTTTCACTTTTAAAGTTAAAGAAGGAAAAGGCATTGATTTTCAAGTTTCCAGAAACAACAGAGTTGATGGGGTGTGCTAAGTGTGTGTGGGTTCTTACAAGCGAGGTAGACGCAGCAGGGTGGCTGTATGGGTACCACCAGACCGTCCTGTAGATGTTGATGTACTGGACAAACAAGGCCACCAGCAAATACAGAAAGAGCAGGAACTCAAACAGGAGGCTGCTGTCCAACGGCAGCTCGGGGATCCTCGAGTGGCGGACCGGTTCCGGAGTAATGAGGGCTGAGAGAGGTGGGGCAGACAGACCCACTGAGTTACTGCTCCTGAAAGAAGACACACAAACAAAAATTCAGACACTCAGACAGATCTATCTGGGATACAGATGTTTGTGTCACACTCTCCTCGTAACCACAAGGCTCCGCATTTATCTCTTTTTTTGCAGCAAGTATCAGCCCACATCAATCAAGTGAAATATCTCTTTTAGGGTAACCGGTTTTAAGAGGATTAGAGCTAATTATTGGCAACTTAAACTGTCAATCAATAGAAACTTTTTCTGAAATTTTTGATTAACACCCGCACCAGATTCATCATTCTACTGATTCATCAGGCCTTGTGACGCCCATCAAACTGCACGTCAAATGACAACTGATCTGGCTGAAAATAGGCCTGATTCAAAAATTAGTCAGGGGTGACGAATTCAGGGCTAAACTCAGGCTGATTTAGTTTCTAACAGAAATATCCACCCAAGTGCGCAACAATAAAGAACATTAAAGCCCAACTGTCACAAGACAGACAACGCCTGCAGTATACAACACGGATTGGTCTACAAACTGATCACAGAAATTGGGTCAGTAAATATTTAAATTTTATATAATGAGTAACAAATATATGTATCATTAGTATTACATAATTTTTTTATATTAATGCACAGTTATTTTTTTTTTACTTATTGAGCTTCAAAATGGAAAAAAAATGTAACAGTAATTGTGGCATATGCAAACGTTTTGGGACCTTACTCAATCAGGACTTAGATATCATATTGTGGACGCAACATGATTTAGATCTACCCACTGACTTGTCACTAAGTATTGATGTAGTAGGGTGTCCACACTTTTGCACATGTTTACTAGTCTCTATTTTCAGGGTTCACGTAAAAAAAATGCAACACTGCCATAGCATAGCTGCAAAATCCTCATGAAGCTTTAACGACAGACAGTAGTGAGCCTGTGATATTCTGAGTAATACAAAAAAAGGACTATGTGTTGTGTTCTCCTCCGGTTACAGGTGCGTACGTGCGTACCTGTTCCTGAGGCCTGTACCATTGCCGAGGTTGCCTCCAACCAGAGTCTGCAGGGACGGCAGAGCAGAGCGACTTAGCTGCTGTCTGCTGGGGCCCCTGCGACCTCCTGGCATGGTCGCCAGTTACCGTGGCAACCACGGACGCTGCCCACCAACCAACAGCCGCTGGGACTCCTCCCCTTCTCCTCAGTGAGCCACCATGTACAAACAGGCCACTGTGGAGGAAACCAACACAGATGAGTTACACCAAGAAAAGTAAACAGATCATCAAAAGCACATACAGGGTGGAGAAAAAAAACAAAAAACAAAAAAAAAACCCAACAAAAACTAACAAACCTGAGGCCTAATGAGGATTAAAACCATATTTACAACACTACAACACAGCACCCTGGAGCCAAATTAAGCACAATTAGAGTATAGATCTGTCCCAACAATTTACACTGCCTTACATTGCACTACACATGTAATAAGTGAACAGTAGTGAAGCTGGGCTGCCACTAACAATTAGTTTCATTATCAAATTATCTGCCCATTATTTTCTCAATTAGCTGTTTGGTAAAATGCCCAAAATTAGTGAAAAATGTCTGTTACAGTTTCCCAGAGTCCAAGGTTATATCTTATGACTTGTTTTGTCTGATCAATAGTCCAAAACCAAAAGGTATTCAGTTTAGTGTAGTATATATGTCTCACACACACACACACACATATTTGAAAGTTTTTTTGCTTAAAAAATTACCAAAACAATTATTTATCAAAACAACTGCCTTAATTTTCTGTTTTCCTACTGACTGACTGACTAATTGATCAGTCATTGCAGCTCTATACTCTTTATTGTTCCCTTCAACTTTAGCATTAGAGCAAAATGGCTTGAATCATTATCTATCTGAAAGAGAAAGTTTCTAGTTCACCTCAAACGCATTTTTTTTTCTTTTAAAACAAATGCGTTTAACTATTCTACACAACATTTTGCTTGGAAGGAGCGTGGTTCATATTTTTGCAAGACCTGAAATTTTCCCACAATGCACAGCAACTTTAAGAAACTGGGCTTTAGGTTAGACACAACTGCCTGAAATACCAAAGATATTCTACCTTCACTGTTGTTGATCAGAGATAAGGCCAGACAGATCTTTGCCACAGATGAATGCTTTGAAACAAAAGTAACTATTATAGTTGGAGGTGTGTCCAGACCTGTGAAATAATCTCACTAGGTCAGATTGGTTTGGGCGCTAAATTTTTTTTTTTTGTGTCAACATGGAAATCTGCAGCACTTTGAAGCATACTAATGCATTCATTCACAGAGCTTAAAAGAAGCCAAGAGCAAAAACCCCAAACCATTTGTCTGTCTGGCACTGCTTTGGTCTTTGCTTATGAAACCTATTTCAGGTAAAAGACATGACATCTTATAAACCATGTGAGCTCTACATTCAGCCCTCAGAAAAGTGCCAGGGTTTCCCCCCAGGGAAATATTCAACAGGTGCGGTGAGCCACACATTACATATCTTGTCTTTACTTCAAATTATTTAGGAAATAATAACCTAAATGGCACACTCATAAAATGTATGGCATTTGTTGTGTGAAATAGCCTCTGCTCTTTTTTTCTGAATGTTGATGTTTCATTTTGTAAAAGCGGATACATCTGTGATGTTAGCAGAGGCTGTCTTTATTTCAATAATTTAATATATAATAATCATAAAATCTTTTTTCTTTTCTGGGGGGGGTTTGGACTGTTGCTTGGACTAAAAAAGGTTTTGTTGAAATGGTTTTAGAATAGTGTCAACAGGTGTTTCTGAAATTGAACTTAACCTCACTTGGGGTGGGTCACTTAAATGGGGTAGAGAAAATATTAGACGCATCTCTTACTATAATGCAACACAGCTCCGCCACAAACAATGATCATCCTGTTGCATCAACACTTCAACCTGAAACAGTTTCAACAGAAAATGTGAATGAATGTTATAACCTTCAAAGTGGGATTTAGTGAATTAGACTGCGTTAGTTTTAGCTAGATGCACCTAATAAACTAGCAGCTGAGTGTACGTAAACTGGCTCAAAGTGATAAGCCATCCCCTGGAGAATTCATTTCATAGAAATAGTTCCAAAATAAAGCCTTCCAGGTCGCAACACACCTGGCAACTGTCAAACCGCTGCTTAACAATGCAAACAGAGCCGCCACCAATCTACACCTACCCAGGGTTTCAGACCTGTTTATGGTATACGCCGTCTGCCTACTTAAACTCACATTGGGAAACGGCCTCCTGAAGGTGTTTGCAGAGGCAATGGCAAATCTTCAGACTGTCTAAATGAAATGACTGAAGAGGAGTATATTGTTACCTGTTTGTTCAATAGATAACATTTATTTGAAGTGCATCAGTGCTAGAGTTGTCAGCAGACACTTTACACAGTTTACTTTCACTGTTCACTCAGAGTGGTAAATAGTGAAACTGACCACCTGCAATCTGAGGAATACACCTAAACCTCCTCTCAACTCCCTGGTGCTGATACATCTGTACCTGTGTAATTTATCTAATGCTGATAATAGGCTTTTGTTACATCACACATTTTAACTTGTCACAGTAGAAAAAGCATATGTGTACCGGTAACTACCAACATTAGAAAGGGCCCTTCTCCATTTTAGGCATGTCAGTGAGCCAGCAAGAACAATACTCTGACACAACTGAATGGAATGCAGCCAATAATTATGTTGTTATTGATTACAGCCGGGCCTCTCCTGCTATGACATGTCAAATAATCCATTGTAACAAAAGTCAATTAGCTCTCACTCTGCGTCACTTCGAAAAAGTCTAGACACACCGATTTCAAAACCACAGACGTCAAAACTAACAGTCCAGATGTGGAAAGATTTAAATAATTTCAATTGCAAAATAATGACATGCTTTGTGATTATTTGTTAGCACTTTTGCATCACACTCATTTTCTTTTATGTCAATGTACTATACTACACTACCATGTACGCTGCACTACATAAGTGATTTATTCAAAGTTTCAAGTTTCCAGTTTGTATTTTAGGATGCAACTAACAATTATTAAAAAGTAATCCGTTGGTTTCTTTCCAACCAACAGCCCAAAACCTGAAGATGTTCAATTTCCAGTGAGACAAAAACAGAAAAAGCAGCAAATCCTCATATTTGAGAAGAAGTAAGCAACAAAAGTTGGGTATTTTTCTTTGACAAAATTATTCTTCTGTCAAATGACAATGGATTAATTAATTAATTATTTCAGCACAAATGTGTTTAAATGGGTATAGAAGAAATTAGAGCTGAAATGACAGACATTGGTATGACATGGCAACTTAATTTAAAAATATGAGGAAACTGTATCAAAAGCAGGTCCTTTTTGGAGACTGTTGCATCTCCTGATACAAAACTGACACAATTACTCAATCTACAACAATGTCTAACTATTTTGCTAATCGGTTAATCATTTAAATACAATTTCAAACAGAATTACCAAAAATTGTCTGGTTCCACCTTCTGAAATGTCAGGATTTCCTGCTGTTCCTTGTATTATGTGACAGTGAACTGAATATTTTTGATTCTGAACTGCTGGTAATAGAAATCAACACAAGATGTCACCTACACTCAGGGAAGCAGTGATGGACATTTTTCACTATTTCCTGACACATTACCACTCTGTGAAGCAGTGTGAATTGCTGCTGTATGTCACTGTGCTGTCATACTGCAGCAACTGTGTATGTGTGTGAAAAAATTAGAGCTGCAACAATTAGGTGATTAACTTCAGCGAATTAATCTGCAACTATATTGGTAACATAATAATTGTTTTAGTCAATTATTCAAGCAAACATTCTATTATATTTATACATAAATATAATAGTTTTAAATTATTAAAATGTATTATATAAATATAATACATTTTAATATTTTTTATTTCTTTTTATAGCTTCTTAAAAATAAGGATCAGATACTTTGTGACACATGATAATTAATATATTTAGATTTTGGATAGATAGAAAAGATTTTTTGTTAGATTAATCGATAGCGAAAATGAAAATAACTTTTATAGCCTAGAAAAAAAAATGACAACTCGATTAACTGAGGAAACAATTGCAATAATAAAATAAAATAATTGCAAATAGTTGCAGCCCAACTACGAGGAAAATCAATACTAAAAAGTCCCATCTGAGTCTGTGTAGGTGCAACTGAACTCCATTCAAGGACTTCATAAAATGTATGCATAAATTTTCTTATCACCATTCTTCAGGAGGTTAAAAAAAAAAGTAGTCCTGCTCCCACTTCATCAGCCAGCGAAACACAGACCCAAACCAGGTAACATCCTACCTTAGTATTTCTTTTATACTGATATGGCTTATGAAACATGAGGATAATACAGCCCACTCTGTAGACAGTGTGTATTCTAATATAAAACAATGTTAAGGATGAGTCTTCAACAGGAAGCAGCCTTTCACTCTCACACACACATACACACACAAACACACACGGGACCAAAATTAAAGCTGAGAGTCAAAAGTGAAAACAGGAACCGTGACCTAGAGAAATTAACTACTATGGAGGAATTGAAGGATGGTATTTTGTAATTCTGTGCAACACGTTTCCAGTTTTCACTTAAAAAAACACAAACTTTTTCTTTTGAAAGTGGAAAAAAGAGAACAAGAAACCGGAGAAAGGCGCCTGAAAGTGAAGCTGTGTAGAAACTACGTGTTTGTCGTGGCTGTGCGAGTTTTTATTTGAACAACACTTTGTTAGGGGGTGTTTTTGGTTTGTTTTTGCCTGCTTTTTTTGCAGAGACTTGCTAAGACATGCAGTAAACCTCATGACATCAGGCAGCGCTGTCATTTTGTACACGGCGGAAACTTGGAAACACACTTCAGCAGAGACTAAAATGTAAGCCTGTAGCTGGCTGGTAGCTCTCAGAAACAAACCTAAATAGTTTTAAAAGCTGTGCGAAGACGTCGATACTCACACAACATCGATAAGACACGGAGGAGTGAGCTGGACGTGGATGCATCAGTCAGTTGAGACGAGTCCGCACAGCGCCGAGCATTTCTCCGCCTCACAGGTTCAGTATACCGGGCTGCACTGGTTCGGGGACGAGCTACGACGGCACCGGCGATGCTGGAGGGTGGCGTGGTCCCCAGCTGATATCATAAAACGGGTTTAAAAGTTACCCCCCAGGCTGGAGGAGCAACAGTGTCAATGCGCTGCACAGAGACCGACGTGGCAAACCCGCACCTCCTCTCCGTGAGACGTCATCAGCGCGCGACCTAAAACGATACTGCACAGTCGCAGTTTGACAAAACAAACGGCTGATCCGGAGTCAGTGCTGCTGTCACCGACTTTCATCAATGAGCTTACCCATTATATTAATTAATTATCAATGACCTTTATTATTTATCTTATGAATGGCTTTTATAAATATTGTAATTGTTAGTATTCTTTATTATAATCATATTTTAATGACCTTGATTAATGATCATGTTAAAGACCTTTGTTCAGAAATCAATGAATGACTATTTTCATTATTGATTTTATCAGGTTTGTTTTCAGAGGTGGAGTGTAACTAAGTACACTTACAATTTTACAAATCTAAGGCAAAGCTAGATCACAGAGCAAAGCAAGCGACTGCCCCAAGGCCTCCAAACAAAAGCTCCCAGTTCACCTCATATCAGCAGGTTGTACTGTTTATAAAACGTTCATCATAATTTTTAAAGCTAAAATGGCAACTAATAAACCAAAACCAAAGTAAAATTAGAGTAATTGACTGACAAGTTAACTTATCATTTCAGCTCTAGAAAACTGGGTGGTTTCTGGGTGTCTGAAGAAATAATGACATGTATTGTGGAGGACAGTAGGAGGCCAACGAAAAAACTTGTGGCCTGGGCAGTCCAGGAGATTAATCTGGTCGATCTAAGGTAATTGTACGCATGGTTTATGTTGACAGAAAGTTACTGTTCACAAACGTGTCTTGTTGGGCATTTATGCTACTAATAATTTTTCTTGTATTGTGGCTTATGTGAGTGAATTGTGCATCTTTTTGACTGTATGAACTTTCTTTGAAGTCAGGGTAAATTAGTGCAAAATTAGTCCATTGTAGCCTACACTGTTTTGTTCATATGTCAGTGAGTGACAGGTTTGGACAAACATTTATAGCTGACTACTTTTTAACCAGAGCTAAAGAACATACTATTATTTAGCTGCCGGGACAGATTTTAAAAGTTGAATAGAATATTAATGAATGAAGGAAACATCACTGCTATTAAGATTGGTGATATAAATTGAGAAATGCAAAATACATACACATACACGCATATAGATATACTACAAACCTGTATATTCTTTTGATGTATTTGTTCTGCTAGATGTTCTCTATATTGTACAATCTGTCAAGCAACTACTAGAACTAATAGCACAGGATAATTAGTTATGACAGTTTGGAAAAATTGAAAACTATTATTAAAGTCAAAGTTAAATAGCAGTAAGAACAATAAACAGTTCTGTTGTACCAAAAAGGTACAAAGTTTATTTTCCATATTATTAATAAACACAAACTGTACAGTGCAAAAACAAAAAAGAGAAGAAGAAATAATTTTCCAGAACTGTTTGTTGAAAGAAATATTATATAGTTTTTGTGCCAACAATTGCAATTTAGAAACAAACAAAAAAAAAACTTTAGGGTCTTTAACATTGTTGACATGGCTTCACTTCCTACATCAACACCATGTAACATACTTATTTGCATGTGGTGTTAACAGTTATTTAAAATCACTAAGTGTAAATACTTCATTCATGCTATGTACAAACCACTTCATCAATATCTGAACAGAGGGTAACTGTACACACCTTTTCCTATAAAACATTAGTAAAACAAAGGCACTATAATCACTTCAAGACATCCAGGAAATATGAAAAATAACCATTTACAAAAAAAGATAAAAACTTGCTTCAGTATTCACAAGAATCTATTCATATTTATGTGGGTTTAAATAGTTCTATTGTAACAAGTGTAATTTGTTTGTTTACTGGCCCTGAGAGTCATTTCTTTTGCAATTAATAGTAATTGCTTTATGGCTTTCTCAATGAAAGAATTAATAGTGTTAGTGGCAAACAAATAGAGTTTCAGTGGCGATAAACATCAATTGTAAGACCACATAAAAAAAAATCTGACAGGAGGCTTTTAGACCAGATCACCTCAGAATTTTGTCATTACACTGAAGAACCAGCAGAGGGGGACATGTCCCAAAAATCTATTCAGTAGTCACAGTTAAGACTTGCTGGGTTCTCATAAATCAATATCTAAAAAACAAAATATAGGCTACCAAATAGGTTTCCTTATTATGACAAGCACTTGCTTTACCACCTGCACACTTTGAGGGGGAACATTCCACAGTTGTTGTTTGAATCCCTTTGCCAGCTTTTCACTTTTCAAAAGTAAACAGAAGAGTTGGTTCATAATTCATTTTAACACATAAAAACGGTGGTATTTAATTTAATTAACCAGTAGCCAGAAAACAAGGCTCCTAGTTCTAGTGAGGTGTGCATGTTCTCTGAAACAGAGATCACAGGGCGTTTCACAGCTGGAGGGTTCAGATGACGACGCTGGTGCCGCTGCGAGAACTCTTGTCCTGAGAGAAACACACTAACTTTAGATTCACTTTACTGGCAATCAGCATAGACTTGTTTTTATAATGTTTGAATATGTGTGTATTTGTCTTGATGTAAGCGCCTTAGTGTAGATGCAAGAGTGCCTATCAACTAAAGCAGTGAGTGTCTTACAGAGTAGCGTTCATTCCTCCGTGCTCCCGGTTTGTGCCCAGGCTCATATTCAGTGTAGCTGGGAGGTTTGTCAGCCCAACCTCCACCTCCTCTCCTCCCTCCTGATCCTCCTCCTCTCCTGCTGCTACCCTCATCATCTGAGCTCCAAGACCCTCGTCTCGGGTGTCGTGATGCTGGGGGAGAGTAGTTTCCTCTGGACCTGCTGTCAAACAGGTCATCCCTGGAACGGGAGCGGGGGCGGTCCATGCCTCCTTGTGCCCCCCTGTGACTCCGCCCATCCAGTGACTCCTCACTGTAGCTCCGGGGAATACCTCTAGATCTAGTAGGTGAGGGGTAACGCCTACCCGCTGCTCCTCGCTCATCACGACGGCCAAAGCCGCTGCGGCTGCTCTCACTTGAGCTTGGGGGCCGAGTCTTGGGTGCAGGAGGTGGGATTCTGCCTGGCTGCTGCTCCCTTATTGGTGGAAGTGTGATGATACGACGGTCTGCTGGGCCATCATCAAGGGCAGAGATCATACTGGGAGGACCGTGGGAAAATGGGACGTTGATGGGCATGTGCTGGGGAGGAAGAGGAGGTGGGATCTGATGCATGTGAGGGGGTGGAGGAGGCTGGGACTGATGGGAAGAAGAGACCAAACAGTGAAAATACAAATGAAAACCGCCACTCGTACATCTCAGTAAAATTCACAAGACCTGTACCCCAATTGGACTCTATATGTACACAATATACTGTTTTGGCAGTTATAACACAAGAAATGCTGCACTTAACCACACTGTACAGGAGCAAGAAATTGAATATAATACATACTATTGTAATAAAACATTAACCTTTACAAAAACAGATAAAATGCACTGTTCCACACAGGGAATGGCAAATATATAATGAGCGTGACTGTCATCTACTAACTATGCTGATCATGAGAAAAATGCCTCAGGCATTGGGTGGCTCACTGCCTAGGCAAAACAACCTCTTGAGCGAAACTCTGCATCAACAATTAGTTTTTCAAGGTATTTTTTAATACAAACTCAGCTGTACATTGCATTGTAAAGCTGAATCTGTCAGAAGTGCTTGCTTCATGCTGTGATTGGCCAGGTGAGAAAGGAGCCAGGGTCTGAACTCCTCTTTCTAACTCTGTTTTTCATTCTTCATTCATTCTTTTCTGGTAAATAACTAAGTGTAATGTTGCAAAAGTCTGCCAGGAGAGACTACATGAAAATGTGTACAGTTTTCTACATATGTAATGATACTGTGTTCATTGGAATAAAATGGAAACCTCCTTAAAAAACTCAACAATTTGCTGATGCTCTTCTGCTTATATTAACACATTTGAACACAAGCAGTTCCTTACCTGTAGCAGAGGACTGGCCATATCCATCCCCCTCACCTGGCTCTCCAGGTAATCAAGCATCTGATTGTTGTTGGCAGGGGGGTGGTTGCTATGGACACTGGGAGGGGGCATGGTGTAAGCTGAAGACTGAGGAGGAGGGAGGGGCATTGGCTTCATAGGGATGCTCTTCCCTGAAACAGATCCTGGAGAGGCAAGAACATTCACAAAAACAAAGTTAGATGATACAAATTTCAAGATGTGGATGAATACCCACCTAAAGTCTAAAGGTATTAAAGCAACAATGTCCTCATTAACTGACTTGCTGTGTTACGAGTACGTACCTGAGTAGAGCAGTGGGTTCATCTGGGAGGAGGCATGGCTCATTGGTCCATATACCGGCTGTCCTCCAAACCAGGGATTCATGGCCCTCTGAGCCTCCTTCATCATACGATACTGCATCACCGCTGAAAGATGAGGACAGCACGTTCTTTAATGATTATCAATACAGCAAGGTCCTCTCTATGTATATAGGTTTTTTGTCTGCACTTCTGAAGAGCTTGAAGAGCAACAAATGCGGCATACTTTACACCAAGAAAGGACACAAAAAAGGACACAATAAAATTTCAGACTGATTTTCTAAATTTTTTCAGCTCTGTCTCAAAACTTAACTCACAGGGAGTACATAGAGATTTTTCCCTTTATAACTTGATATCAACATTAAAACATAAGGGACAAATGCTATAGTCCTTGTTCTGTGTAAAAATACATCCTCTAAAGTTCAGCTGAAGATAAACTTGTCTAACTCAGCAGTCCAAGTTAAACAAATCAACAAGTTGATTTACAGTCTAAGTTTACGTGTTTTTAGTGCAAAATTCCCTCTTTGTTTCTTTCTTTCTTCGGACAAATGGTAACATGAGGAGGTAATGTTGTACTAAAAACACAGTAACTTTAGATTATACCCATTACTGTCCATCACTTACACTGATATCATTCTAGTTTTTTCAGTTCCTTGTTGCCTTATTTTTTGTAATTTTTCTGACAACACAGCCTCCACACGTAGCCCCTTAAAACATCAACAAGCCATCAATCTTTTCTACCTTTTTCTGGACAGCAGCATCGCTGTGGGCAGCAGGGACAGCGCACATAGCAGCAGCATCTCTGAGGGCAGCACTGGCAGCAGCAGACACAGAGGAGGATGATCAGAAGGAGCGCTCCGAGGATGATTAACAACACCGTCAACCAGTCTGAGAGAGGAGAAGAAGAAGTTTGGGGTCCGCAAAGAATTAGTCATCTTATTGTCTGTTTAACCATAATTTTTTTTTCACTTTGTTTCTTACGGTAGACAATGAGCTTGATTTCCTTGTCAGAGTCTCCAGTGGTGTCCCCAGCGGCATCCACAGTGCAGTAGTACACCCCGTTGTCCCACCACATCACCTCACTAATCACCAGGTCTGCCTCTGTACAAACAAGTGTGGTCAGGATGAGGTGTCCTGCTTGAACATTTCCAATTTGCTTCATTGATCAACTTTGTATGCAGGAGAGTTGCAACTAACAATTATTTTCAGTAGCAATTAATCTGTGGATTATTTTCTTGATCATGAATTAATTGTCTAATCTATAAAGTGCCTGTTATGACTTTCCAAAGCCTAAAGTAACAAATTTCAAATTCCTTTCACCAGCATTTCAAAATGCAAAAACACATTCACTTAACTAAAATAGTGGATTAAGAAAACCACAAAATATTGTCAATTTTATTATATTACTTATAATTATAATTAACGCCTTGTTGCACAGCTTTTTTTGGTTTCTTGATTACTGTAACTACTCTGTGTGCCTTTAAACTGACCACATTAAAACCACATTTAGTCTCAAAACTAGTTTCATCGTATTCTCATCACAAGTCTGACGCTGCTGGTGCTGGATGGGACCTTATAGTGTTTGCATGAACTAACTGTTTTGGATAGTAATCCTGCGTTCGCGGTATTCTGGTCCCAGTGTCGGTTCGCTGGTTCCTCTCTTCTGGATCACAGTGCGCACTGTCCGCAGACGATCTGGGCAGTCGTTCGATGGGTCCTGTCCTAACTGTAGTGCAGACTGGTACGCTGTAAAACAAGAGGCAGTTCTTATTTAAACAATAAATGACAATCTTTTCTATGTTTGGCACCTGTATCTACCCCTTCTTTTTCTACCTGTAGGCTTGGTGGGTATGATGATCATGTCAAAATTTTAATTTGTCCAGTACTTAATTTTATGACCAAATACCTACAAAACTAGTGACATTCCCATCAGCTGCATTTGTAGTTAATTAGCAAATCTTAGTATTCAGCTCAAAGTACAGCCTCACAGATCGGCTAGCATGGCTACAGACTCTTAGTTTTGTTGTAAAGTTATTAAAATGTTGTCAGTAAAACAAAATCCAGTGGGAATGCCTTCATCATCCATGGAAATACATTTAGAGTTTAGGTCCCTACACTACAATTCAATTTATGGGAAAACTACATAACAAATTTGCACACGCTCGACCACAGATATATGACATGATTTTACAAATTACTTCTTTATTCACAAATTTTTCCTTTATCATAATCAACCAAGAGTTGATGATTGGCAAGATGTTAGAACCTGCAGATATAATACACCATTGTAATAAAATAAATCCTCCATTTTGACTAAGCTGGCTACATTTTGGAAGTTTTTTGTTCTGGCGTTGTTGAATATTATATGAGAACATGAGGCTTTTGGTATAAACATGATGTTTTTCACTCAGCAAGTCATGATTCACCCGCCTCCTCTGTTTCAAGTCAACAGTGCAGTCCAGAGAGGAATCGGAAGAAGTGACTTACAATGCAAGTATTCCAGCCTCTCTGAGACTTATGAGATCACTTTTCTCTTTCTCTTGTGATGTGTGGGTTGTTTCTTACATGTGGAGTAGTACTCCAGAACAGGATCCTTGCAGAAGGACTTGAACCTCCAGGTGAGCAGAACATCTTGGGGGTTCGCAGAGGTGCTGTAGTCACAGCGGAGGATCACTGAGGCAAACAGAGTTGTTCTGCGTTCCTGCTCAGGAACAATCACCTGAATACACACCGACACTGTGGAGGTGTCAACAAAGAGATGGTTACATACAGTAATTTGTGTGTTTGTGCATGTGTGTGTAAGGAACAAATCTAACCCATGAGCCAAAAAGCTACTGGTATTTTGTGGATAATTTTAAGGTAAGTTAGCCTTAAGTATGTGCTGCCAAAAGTCAAGGAAAATGAGTGTCATAAGAATGAAACTGTGTGAGGGTTTCTCTCAGCCAACGTCTCAAAGTGGCAGAACCAGAAAAACAGGTGACACAGACAAAGGCACAGGAAATGGCTTACTGTGAAACCACCAACCAAACATCCAAAAGCTGGAATGAAACCTGTTGAGTTAAACTGTCCCTAAATGTGTCACTGTGACTCTTCAAAATAACCCATAAGACTGAAAAAAAGTAGATTAAAATTTAAAAACATCATTCATCAACCTGTAAGTAAGTGGCATTAAAGTTCTCCAAATTAAAACAAGCTGAGATAATTACATGAAAAAAACTATACTTCTACACTGCAAAAAAGACCTTTGGTCGCCCCCTCTTCATAGAATTCAATTACATACTGTGTAGGTTGTAGGTCGACTGTGGGACAGGTAATGTAAAACAAGATAAGCAGATACAAAACTGTGTCAGATAAACAAAAACACATCACGTGACCGATACCTCCACTTTTGATTGTTTCAGTCACAATTTTGAAAAACTTTCAGTTCATGAACAGGTTTATAGGACTTGTTTTAAAACAAAAATGAGGTCAATGTATGAAGAAATGGAAATTACCTTTCAGTACTGTCAACAGGACGATCGTGGCAGGTAGTCTCCGCATGATGACAAAACGCTAAAAAAAACCCCCAAACCTCCCGCTCTGAATACAACTAAAAAAATAAAAAATAAAAATGTAGTAAAGTAAAATTATTAGATTTACAAAAAAGAAGAGGATAACGATTAAAAAACCACGACCGGTCTTTATTTTAACCCGAACTTAAATACAGCTGTTAATTGTTTCGATCGGTTCGTTTGACTCAAAAGTATCTTCGCAGTTAATGGCTGCAGTCATCTCTGGCCACGCCCCGAAACAGGTAAATTCATCCTTACGTGACGTCGCCAGGTACAGAAAAATCCCCTGACATGAGAGTCGATGACGGGAAGATGCCAGGGCTAATTAAAGATTACAAATCCTGGGAAAAAAAATTAGAATATAGGATATATGCCATAAACGTATGTGTGTTGCTAATTAAAATTATTTATCTAGTGATATATTTAATCATTCCATGAATCTCACTACTAGAAAGATAATACTGACATCACATAAAGTTTATTGGGGTATTTTGATGAAAAAGGATCGGATTGAGGAGGAAAGGATGGGACTGTATAGTCTTTTGAGAGTATATGTAATTGAATAATGGCTGTGAAATCCATGGAAAACGGGTGTAACTGTGAAGTAAATTCACTAGATGTCAGTCTAAGCTTTTTTCTGTCTGAGCTGGAGCGTCATTACTGTGATCTCTGTTAAGTTTGACTCTTGAGTTCACTGCAGTTCAAGTTTAAAAACCGAGCCACGTTTTTTAAGACACCCTTCATAAATGTGTGCACCCCTCTGCATATGAATGAGGTTGCTTTTGTGTGGTGTGCTTAGGTGCTCTTCAAGTCCTTCAAATTCTTAAAGATTGTTTTCCCTGTGAGCACACCCACTCTGCACCTGCAGCGCCTCAGTATTTTTCTTTTTCCTGGAAACTTCTGCCAAGATCCACTCTGCGCTTCCGACTTGTTCTCCCTGGTATCCTGCTCTTTTGTTGAGGCCTTAAAGCACAAACGCAGCTTCACTCCTTGTTCACTCTGAGATGATTGCACCATTGTTACGCATTTGATTTCAAACAGTAGAAATCTAAGCGCGTTACACTAAAAAACAACCTGACATAATGCCAGTTAGTCTAAATCTGCTACACTGCAGCCACTGTATCTATAGGGCCACATCAGGTCTATGAAAGAACCTTTTAAATTTAAGACAACTGTCACTCAAATGTCAACACGTTATAGAAAAACTATTTTTACCATCCCTAAGTTTATTTATTATTGAATTACATACAATAAACTGACATGTTTCTATGTTGCATAGGTTTAATTATCAGGAACTGGAGTGTAAGACGTGGTTGCACTGATTTAAACAGTGATGGAAAACAACTAACTACATTTACTCAAGTACGTTTTACAATTTTGAGGTACTTGCACTGAACTTCATTCATTCCATTTTATGCTACAACAGTTCAGAGGCAAATATTGTACTTTTTACTCTCATCAGCTTTTCATTCAAATTTTGCCAGGTGTTGATAGGTGCACAAAAGCACCTGGCACTATTTTTCCAGGTGAGCCCGCCATCCACATCAAATTAAACATTTGTGCCAGAAGCAACAAAAACACAAAATACACACAAACTTTGTACTCTATAGTGATGTCACATTTCCCCGCTGATGCCTCTGTAAAGCTTAGGAGGGAACTGCTCAACAACATTCCTGACATACTCTCAAGCTGCGAGTGGTCACTGTCTTCACCAGCCCCGCCCATCAAAAACATAGTATATGAGCTCAGAGCTCAGATACACACACAACCTCTGTCCAAAACAGAGATGGGACAGCACTTAAATATAAATATAAATATAAATATAAATATAAATATAAATATATATATATATATATATATATATATATATATATATATATATATGTGTGTGTGTTACATATAGATGTTACAATAGCTGGATTTTTATCATTTGTGGATTAATATGTAAACTGTATTTAACTATTAAATATAGTTGGGTAGTTAACTCTAATGTGATGTTAATGTGAAGATAAACACCCTCGGTCTTGATGTTTGCCAGCCTGCATCTTGCCATTTCAATCAACAGATACTTTAGATACTTAAGAGACCAAGTGTTGTAACATATTCTGTATGTGGATGACAAAACAGGGCAGATTTCTGTGGTTGAGCTTGCAGAACTGATATGTGAGTTTTGACACAGCTGTGTAGTGAAGACAGGCAGTCTGTGGTTACAACAATGAACAAAGACATGAGTCATACTCAGTTACACATTGTCTCCTTTATAGAAAAGTAAAGTCATCTCTCTCTCTCTCTCTCTCTGTCTCCCTCCCACACATACACATACAAACACACACACACACACCCACACAGTTGTCAGTACCAGACAGCATTAGAAAACTAAACACTAACATTAGACTTTTCTCAAGATAAATTTAACCACCATGGAGGCAGGAATAATGAAATACTTTATGGTGTAAAATTAGAACAAAATAAGTAATGTAACTGATAGACGTCCAAAAATCAGTTGGTTAATGTGTGTTTTGTATACGTGCGTGTGGCTGTTAGATAACACATGAAGGTGTTGGTTTAGCTGTTGACTCAGCAGTGATAAGAAATGGCTGAATTACAGCATTACAATCATGCCAATTATGTACACAGTCGCACTGGAGTGCTTAGACAAACATTATCAATTACAAATTACAACAATCACCATATCACACCTCACACATAAATAGGTCGAGTTTATATGACATTAAAAATGTCTTCATACTGTAGTACAAACATTTCCAGACAAACAGCAGTTTAAAATCTTAAATGTTTATAAAAAAGACAACATTTCATCAGGTTTTAGTTCCTTGGAGCAAACAGTTATTTTTGTGGCTTTTTTATTATTGTGGCTTTAATTCAGCTTGAAGAGCTATAGTCCTTCTTCATGAGGTGTTCACATTATTATGTCCACCCCCTCTGGCGATGCAAGTCATGTCAACATTTGGTAATGTTGGTCACTACTTCCAGCTTTAGTTAACTTTAAAGTCTCCTCGTTAAAGCCTTCTGAATTCGGTGCTTTAGTCCCTGAATGTTACTGAATGGCACAGTGTGTATATTGTCATCCAACTGAAGCTACAGTTTATCCTTTACAATAATGGTGTTGTCATATACCATCTACTCCACAACTGAGCTTTCTAAATACAGATATCTCATCAAATGGTAATGAATGCACTCATTGTGCGAGAAGAAGAAAAGTCTCTCCGCTTCAGGGCCTTTTACAAAGGGATGAGGGGAGACTGACAGTGTCCTGCTCAGAGAGACAGTCCAGGTCATACACCCAGCCCACATTAGTTCAATGTTAGTCCAGCTGAGATATATATAAGAGGCAGCCGGAGTCAGAAACTGAGCGGTGGTGACTTCATCACTCAGTTACGTTACAGGCAGAAAGACCCAGTAACAGTCTCTACAGTAAAAGTGTCCATTTCTTCATTCGTCGGTACTGATTCAGGTTTCCACGCTCAAAGTCAATTCCATCATCTTTTCCAAGCTGACGTGCAGCTCCTGTAGAGTTTAATGGCCGTACACTCTGTGTGCTGGAAGATTTTAGTCTGTGGTTTTCAGTCGATCAGACGATGAGGGAGTCTCGGCTAAGAAGGGTGCTCTGGTGAGGACAGAAAAAGTTAAGCGATCAAAACAATAGTAGACAGTTTATACAAAAATATTAAAGTATATTGTGTTCAGAGGAGTGAGACAGCCTAAAGGGAGAGGACATTTGCCAAACCAGGTTATTAGGTGAAATAGAACCTGGGACAAAATGCATTCGAACTTTTTTTTCATATTATGAACAGATTTGTTTTAAGCCCCTGCTCGAGGGGCTTTCAGAAAGCTCACTGTGATTAATTGGTTTATTTTGTACAGGAAGTCTTTGATGTTCACTACCATTTTGACCCAGGTTTGTCAGGGGGGGTGACAACCAGTTATGATTGTTATAGAGAGTAGTTGGATACGGAACAGAGTATTCTACCTAGTTTTCACTCTGGTAGCATCTGAACCTGACCTGTCAAAGGTACAACAACAACACTTACTGTAAGCCTACAAACCTTATTTACAGTATACTGAACGTCAGAGTTTCTCAACCTTAAAGCTGGACCCTCAGTGAGAAATATTGCATGGCATAATTTTAATTTAATAACAAGAGATTTGAAATTTATAATTTTCTCTGAAAAATCAATCTGAAGCTCCCTCCATTCTCTTGTAAAAAGAACACAAAAGTCTGCCATAATCCAATTCACACGATAACTCTCAAAGTGCAAGGTTAATGTAAAATGTGTGTCCTAAAAATATGTTCATAGGCTGGAAAAGGTTGAGAAACTGCACTGCAATGCAAACAGCAACAACACAGGTTAGTTGCACTCGCTCACATGATGCTTCTCTGACCACAACACAATACTGCTCAAAAATATCTTAAATAACTTTAATTCCTTTGCACCATCTCAATAACACTGACTGAAGTAATTTACATTTGGAGCATGTATGTATAAATGTACCTGCGGCTTATATTATTTCTCATATTGTGGATGCTTTCCTTTCAGCTCTGCATGCATTTAATGGGCTGTTGACTGACGAGCTAACCATCAGGAACTAAACTAGAAACCACCAGCAAATCAAGTTTTGTACCTCTTGTTTGCTTGCCTTGTTCTCACATCCCTGCTCCCTCTGTTCATTCACTACCTCTCTCAACCGCCTCTCCCTCACACTCTCTCAGGAAGTCGAAACCATAACGTGACTTTAATGGAAATGTCTAAACCTTGCCAAAATTGTGATACTAAAATCACTCTGGATTTCTTTGCTTTGCCAAGACAGGTCCTGTATCATCAGAAAGTTCTACCCTTGGCACCAGGACATTTTGGCCCCTAGATCTATGGTACAGGGACTGAATTTAATCCCTGGTTCCTCTGGTTGAAACACAAGTTTAGTTCCTGAGTTCCTCAAAAGGTGCCTGGGCCCCTGGGAAAATACATTTAGTGGAAATACCCTACTAGACACCCTTAAGAGCAGCGGAAATACAACATAGACTGTTAAATACTCTCTGCAGTAAGCCTAGTGTTAACATTTTTCTAATGAATATTTGTTTATATCATCAATTACACACCAATAGCTAGTTTTCAGTTACTAGAGAAGATGATATTCACTAACTTTTACTTATTGCTGTCGCTGCAACCAGCATACAATCCTACCAATAATTTACAGGTTTAAATGTAACCCACCGCTTTCCGGGATTTGTCTCTGGGTTCCTCTCTTCGACCGTGCAGGGACTGGGCAGGAGGTTGACAGGAGCGAGTGATTGTGGGGGGTAGCCGTGGAGATGGCCTGTCAGTTCTGCTTCGCTCTGTGTCTGAGTAAGGAGGCAGTGAATCTGCCTCAGGCCTGTTACTAGGTGAGCGGCTGCAGTGCCGACTAGATTCCCCACTGCTCTTTTTGGAGCTGCCCTTTGAGGGTGTGTCTGAATCTTCCTCACCCCGGGCCCCGCTCTTCCCCTGGCTGACCCCACGCAACTTAGCCTTGCGTTCCAGCAGGCTGTTCAGGAATGTGCTATCATAGTCCTTCTCTTGAGAGGAAGTTGATGGCGGACTGACTCTGGGAGGAGGTGGAACAGGATGCTCACTGTCACAAGTGCCCCTCCTCTTTTTGGGTGAAGGAAGTGGGCTTATGTTGTGTCCATTTTTCTTGTTTCGCCTGGGATGATCTTCAAGGTCCCTGTTGTCTTCGAGCTCATTTTCATCACTGTGGTAATGCTGAGGTGGTCCATCACGGTAGGAAGGATATCGACTGAACTCCATAAACTCCATCTCATAGTCGCCCCGTTGTTCTTCCCTCCTCTCTGCCCCTCTGGCTCCTCTCTGCTTATAAGAAACAGCAAACTCCTCCAGCTCATCCAGTGAGCCGGTGCGTCCTGCAGTACGGTATGTTTTCCTCTGCAGATGTTCTGAACGTGGGTTCCACCTGTAAAATACAACACAAGGCCATGAGAGGACAGAACAGTGCATGTTTGTATGGATATGTGTGTATGGAGGTTGTGCATTCAGTGGTGTCTGTGCCTGTTGTGGTTGTCCTCCTCGCTGTGGTTCTGTTTCTGTTGATTACGACCAGGCCTGCGTGACTGTGAGGAGGAAGGAGGGTCGTCGCTGTATCGTCGTGGAGGGAGTGGCTCATCCTGGCACCTCCGGGGCTCTGTGTTGAGGTCATCACGATAACGCTGGGGTGAAGGGGGGTTGTCACGGTAAACCTGTGGCTCTGGGCTGCGGTTGTCACGGTGGCGCTGGGGTTCAGGCTGATGGTTGTGGTCAGGGATGGTGGGCAAAGCTTTTTTCTGGACGTTTCGGTATGTTTGCCGGAAGCCGGTTTCTCCCTCGTGGAGAGAGCTCAGCTCAGAAAGACTACAAGCTAAACAAGTCAAAATAAAATAATCAATCATTGCAGAATGACTGAATAGAGAAATGAACAATTAAGGAGAATTTTTTCTTAAAAGAAGACACTGCAGATGAAGAAAGTCGGAGTCAGGGGTGTGCAAAAATTATGCAGAGTTGGGGTGAGAATTATTAAAACATATTCTTTCAGGTAAGTCAGCATGCACATCCACTACTGTATCACATCTGAACTACAGGAAATTCAATGAGCAGAAATCTTGAGTGCAGAGCGGCATGCCATATAAGCTCAAGAGAATAAAAAGCCAAAAAGACACTACCAGCAGAATAAACAGCAGAGCATGCACTTCATTCATTGACATTTATTGACAATTCTGGAAAGATTTTTTTGTGAGAGTAAAGCCACAGGATGGGTTGATGAAGCTTACACTGGTGGCTGATGGACCTGGCAGGGTTGAAGTGAGCCAGTTGTTGCTCTACATACTGTAGTACCCTGAGAGAGTCCTGATCCTGAGGTGAAGGCACACGGTAGGGAACCCCTACAGCATGCATTGGCACTGGAGACACATACTTGACCCATCAGCACAGCAAACTTCGGTTTTGGTTTTGTCTTTGTGTGTGTGTATGTGTTCATTGTGGTTTGGGGACCACACTGGTGTTTTTGCATATTTTCTGGTTCACTATTTTATTTTGACTTTTTTTTTTCTGGCACATGACACACACATTGATTTGCATCAATGACATATTACATAATAAAATATAAACTGAATGAAACAACTGCATTCCTTATGAAACATTTTTTAATGCAGTGTGGAGTTTCCAAGCCCAAGGAGTTTTTATCCAAGTTCAGATTCACTCACTAATAAAGAGCAAGACCTCACCTGCTGTGAGTAGGCTGCCATCTGAGGGGGGGACAGAAGACATCTTGTCCACTAGGGAGGGGGGAGCAATGGGGACCATGGCCGGGACACCAGAGACAAAGAATGGAGGGTAGGCAGGTGTCTGTGGGGTGGAGGTGCCTGTCTTTATACCCTTGCCTGCCTCATACACTAAAAAAGCAACACACAATCCTATTCAGACTTTTCAGAAAAACATACTTCTTTCAAACAGTGTCAGTACTGGAACTTTTGCACCTCTGTGTGTGTGCTTATACTTACGGTGCCTGGGACAGCAGCATGTGTCGGGGCAGCACCAGCAGCTGACGTAGCAGCAACAGGAGTGAGGACAACACTGACACCAACAAACCCCAACCAACAGCAGGAATAACACACTCCCCAATGCCACCGCTGCCACGAACACCCACTCTGCAAATACACACAACACAGAATCCCACACATAAATAAATATCGGCACATATGAACCTAGAAACAGATTGACTTCATCATTGTGTTGTTGGCAAGGCAATTAAAACAAAAAAGAAATCTAAATCGATGCAGCAGAGTTCTCCTTTAAATCTGCCTGTTTTCAGCATGTTTACAAGGACTGTAAATAGACTGCATTACAAGTAGACTACAAGCTTATGTCTGAATTGCATGTTGTATACAATTTAAACCTTATTTTAATAATACATAGGAAAATAATTAAAGTTCATTAAAAAGGAATCTTAAAAATGCATACTAAAATTGCTGGATTTTTGAGTGATTTTTGAGTGAGTTAAACAGAAATTAAGGAGCTACTTGTAGCTCAAAAATTTGGAATAAAGGTCATAGTAAAAGTAGCAAATAATTACTTAAATGACATAATTTCAGTTTAGACAACCAATGAAGTCTTGAAAGGTGGTGGATTTGCAGAACATAATTAGCTAGCTAACCCAATAATCTGATTTCCCCTTTGTTATGACAACCTTTATTGTGTTTAATGAGAATAGCAACATTCTGTACTTTCACCTTTCATATCTCTCATACTTCACTTCAGCTAACCTGCGAGCTACAGATGTACTAACACGTGTTTGCAAGTTAATAACAAGAGAAAAAACCCTAGTAAAGCATAGCCAAGATAATAACAAAAACTGTATCTAAATGAAAGAAAGGTTTGAACACATTTTTCCATGAATGCACAAACGCGGCTTGAAGGCCCAGTGAGAGGGCATCCTTTCCTCCGTAATGTAATGCATTTCCTGTAGTAAAGGCATGTTGGGATGGGCCATAACAAGAATTCATTCCAAACTGTGAAGTTAAGGGACATCAGCTAGAGAGAGGAGGCTGGATTGTTCTTTTATTGAGCGTTTTTATTTACTTCTCTATGAAAGCAACAAATCAGAACAAATGAAATCTAAATAAGATTATTAGAGAGTTGAAGTGAGTGATATAGAAAGTAGAGCAGATAAACTACATGCTTCTGTCTATAGGGACAAAGCAAAGGAAGGGAAGGAGAACGCAGATAAGGAAATCTTTAACAATGTACATCCAAGGACAGTATTGTCTCTCTCTCTCTCTCTCTCTCTCTCTCTCTCTCTCTCTCTCTCTCTCTCTCTCTCTCTCTCTCTCTCTCTCTCTCTCTCTCTCTCTCTCTCACACACACACACACACACACACACACCAAAAACAAACAGACACACACAGGAAACCTGTTTTTGCTACAGGAAGGAAAAGGACAGTTTATGCTGCTTTGTAAGATACTGAAGATTTGGTTGTTACAACAAATTAACTTGTAATGTGATCTGATTTGCAACCACTATGACCCCCTCTCCCACACACACACACACACACACACACACACACACACACACACACACACACACACACACACACACACACACACACACACACACACACACCAGGACTGTACCAGTACATTTACAGTCCAGAGAACTGTGGGAGTCGATGTGGACAACAACATGTACTAATGTAACACTAACACCAGAGATAAGCTCGCAGTGACCATTATGGCTGAGTGAATCATACCAAGTCACTTTGGGAGATACTTCCACACAATTCATCTATTTATCTATCTATCACTTCCCACAAACTCTGTGATAATTAAACATGTATTACAGGAATTTGATGTGACATAAACAGATGACCCTCCTTCTTGGTTTTTAAAGGGCAGTGTCCAAATGATGTGGGATGACATGTTAACCACAACCATAAATAACTATAATGACCATAATAGCTGTTTTCCAGCACAGCTCATCCTAGTGGGAGCGACGGCCAGCTCATTATCTGACAAGTGTGGATCAGACTGTTGGGTTAAAAGCAGCTCTGAACTCAGCTCTGTAAAGGCCTCATCATAGCTGAATCCCAAACACTTGTTTCATTATTTACTCCTGTGAGAGGAGAACAGGTTAGCCAATATCAGAGCTGTTAGCACAAGAACCATTAAACATGGTGGAAAAAACTGATGGTTCATGCATCCATGTTTAGAGCAGTAAGCATGGTTAGTATGAATGGAAGGAACCAGGTAAGGGGAAAACTCATTATGCCCCTACCTGGCATAATCTTCAAATCAAAGTCTGGCAGCAGATCTTCAGGCACACCTGAGAAACCTGGAGAGAGATAGAGCAGAGGTGACGAGAGGGGAGGAGTGGAGAGGAGAGGAGAAGAGAAGAGAGGAGAGGAAATGGGGTTGATATAAATTGGGAGTGACTGATTCAAAGAAAGTTATCGCTGCAGCAGCATGCACAAGGAGAGAAGGAAGACAAAACGAGATACACAGAGAGAGAATGAGAAAAAGACAGATAAACAGATTGAAAGAACTGGCAGGTCAACAGCAGCATGCACCAGGACATTCTGGACTTGTTCCAGTAAGTTTCCCTATCAGAGCAGCTGATAAGCAGATTCATCATCTGATTTCTGCTATTAAAATCTGTAAGGTAAGATAAGAAAACAGACTGGAACATGACTCGTTCTCATGAAGATAACATGACAAACAGGCAGGAGCTGTGAGTAATGTTACATGCAGAGCTGCAAAAATCAAAGGTGGGAACATTCCTCATATCCAGAGCCAGAAAATAAAACTGTAGAGAAACATTTTGTTCCTGAAACAATTTCTATGTCTCTCTGTAGATGAGACCATCAGAAACATAAGTGGCAACATAGTTAAATTTGAAGACACTGAAGTGGCAGTGTGGATTGTGACAGGTGTTTTATAGCTGACATATTGGAATTATATTTTCATATTTTTTATTAGTTAAGTCGAAAAGTTTTAAATCTGGTAATTTTGACAGAGGGTAAGATTTGACATATGTTTCAGGAAAAGAAAAGAGAAACATCAACACTGAACCCAAGCCCTTAAAAACCATCACCACCAGTCTGATAGTGTTAACGTCTTTGTCTTTTTCAGAGACTCCACACAAGGTCAGCAGATGTCCAAGTGAAGCATTAACATGATAGATAAAGGGAGGTGTGTCACAAGTTGGTGAAAAGATTTGCATGAGTGTGTTTTGTTTGGGTGTTTATTTCCATGTGACCTTGTAAGTTGAAGCTTTGTGAAAAGTGAAAAAGATACTGGTGTTTTACTGTTGTATGATTATCATGAAGAGTGAGGAAAGGAGTGCTGTGCGTGAGAGAGAAGGAGTTGAGAAACAGAGAGCAGGCTGGACTATTTTGGCCTGACTCTGGCTGACAGTGCACATACCTCACTTTAGTATCTTTCTGGAAGGCTAAACATGTTCTTTGCTGGATTTGAAAACAGAAAGAAACCTATTAAGTTTACTGAGAAGCAGCTGAATCACCACATTAATTCAATAACCAATAAGTGCTGGAACTTGAACTATGTGCATCTGTACATTTAAAGCACCTCTAATTTTCTATTTATCTGTTGTTTTTTCTTCTGCCTCCCACCTGCTCAAGCAGCTGAAGGCAGCTCAGTTGAGAAGTTCCCACTTGCGCATGAATTTGCCCACAGGCTGGTGATTCACCAAGATTTACTTTCAAATATGCTGGGATTGCTTCTTTTACCCTATAAGGTGATCCAAGAGTATTTATATCTATACTTCTGCTAGAGCTCTACAGAGAGGGGGTATGCTCAACACAAGTCTCCAGAACTGTTTAAAACACTAAAATCATTTGCAAGTAAATTCTCCTCTGTGAAAAAGGGAATGTAACTTGACGGCAGACTGGAAGAAAGGAGATCTTTTTCTTTTTTCATCAGCCTCTGATTTCTCAGATGTCCACATCAGTCGAGTGTCTCACATAGTGTCATCCTCCATCTTTTGTATCAGTATGCTCCGGCTGTCCCTCCCCCACATCATTAAATTTTTCCTGTCTTCTTTTCTGCCATTTGCTAAAAAGACAAAGGAGCCCCCGATCCATTCACTGTGGCCCCAGCTGTTGTTATGGAAACACAAGTGCCTCATGTGCTCTATTAGCTAAACCAAGGTGGATTTAGGGTCTATCATTATTTGCAAAATACAATCATACCAACACCGTACCCAAGCTTCAACAGGATTCAGAACGCACTCAAGTCTTTGAAAACTGTAAAAGCTTAATGTCCAGTTCTTGTGTGTATTTGTGAGTGTGTATCTGTGTGTCTGTGTCTTTTTGTGCACACACATAAGTCTCCAAGTGCCAGCCAAACAAAAGTTCAGCCTCAGAGTGAATTAGGGCACCAAGCGCCATATAGCCTCTCAGCTGTTGCCATGGCAACATTTGTTGTAACTGAACACAGAAAAGTACACTGTTACTGTAACACAACACATTACTGATATGTTAACACGGAATCCACACACACATATATAGGCATGAGAGGAATATTATTGTGAATGTCAAACAAACCATCATGTTGAGTTTTATCACTATCCTCTATACATTAATGAGTGAATGCTGTGGTTGCAGATAAGACAAGACTGCCTAAGAAGTGCCACCGCTTGTTATAAATCAGCTCATTAATGAGCTTGTATTGTGCTGTCAGTGATGAATAGGTCTGTTTACGAAGGCCTTGTTATGTAAAATTCAATTTACAGTAAATGATGTGTGTGGTGGCATGTCTGTGAAAGTGATACTGCACTGTGTAGTCTGCCAGTCTAATATTGTACAAAACAAGGTGATGGGACACCACTAGAATCAATGACTCAGTAAGACATTATTTTAATTAGTCTACCATGTAATTTTGCAGGTCAAAGTTTTACAACGGTGAATAAGCCATAGCCTGCCAAAGCTTGAAAACCACAAAACTGGAAACACACTGAGGAGATATCCACAGAGAGTGATGCAAGTGTGACTGAATTTTTTTTAATTTCAAAACTAAAATTATTTATTTAGGCACGTTGGAAAAGTAGTAGCACCTTACCCAGAACCAGCAGCTCCACAGAGGCTTCGTTCTCTCCCTCTAGATCATCAGATATAACCACTTTGCAGATGTAAACTCCACTGTCTCCCCACTGGACCTCTCCTATCCTCAGATCTGCCTCTGCATGGGAAAAAAATGACCAAATTAAAAATGAGAAGCAAAACGCTTTAACACTTTTCAACACATTTCAAGCTGCTGGGAATTTAAAAAATGCGCAAATTATAAAAGAAAACACAGGAAACAAAGGTGGTGAAACTATTAAAATGCATCTTTTTGTACTTTCAATGTGCATTTTCCAAAACATGTAAATGGTGCATTTTTGGAGTTGATGACCCTGAAAAACTATCATATTTATGTTTCTATAACACCCTTCACACTTCTGGTTCCACACTTGCTTCCATTCAGCTATAAAGCAGCAGTGAGGTCGACCACTGAAGTCTGGTGACAAGGCCTGACACTCAGGTTCATCCCAAAGGTGTTGGGAGTGGCTGAAGGCAATTCGAGTTCTTCCACAGCAAACTCAGAAAATCAGACAAGCCAAAAAATGAAAAACAACCCCAGAGAGAAACTATACAAACATATGTGAACAAAGGTCTCCACATACTTTTGGCCACATAGTGCATTTGTGATCGCTTGGTAGGATCCATTTTGCTGCACTCCATTAGTAATTTTTCATTTATGGAAGCAAGGTTTGAAGCCATTCCACTAAAGTCTGGCCCAAGACTAAAACACACCAGACAATACTAGGCTACCAACTCCATTGTGAGGGGATCAGACATGTAAATACAGCAGACAGGAAACGGGCTGTATAATTCACTTCCTTTTCCTGTTAACCAAGGAAGGGGGAGGAGAGACAGGCTGACCAGACTGCACCACACTGACCAATCTCTCCTTCAACAAAGCGGCATCTCTACTTATTCAGCATACTGTGTCTACTACTATGTGTTTTATTTTAATACTGTTATTTTAACACTTAACACTTAACACTGTTATTTTAATCCCCCCACTGTCCAGTGCATGCTGGACAGACTCCAGCCTCCCTGCAACCCTGAATAGGATTACATGGGTATGGATGACTGGGCGTCTGTAAAGGCAACATGGTCAGAGCTTTCACTTTTTTTGTCCATTAACAACATCACTACACTGACCTGTTTCATGACAGGAGGTGGGGCAAGAAAAAAAAGAGAAAGAAAAGACTTACACTGAGAGAAATGAGTATGTGAATGGTGGGAAGTGGAGTGATCTAGAGAGTAAAAATAAAAGCAGGACATTGAAGTACATCAGAGGGAAGGAGTGTGGGGTCAGGATGAATGAGAGGACAGCATGAAAACCATTTCTTTTGTCTGTGTTCCTGGCTGGTGAAGAGAAGGTCGATTCTTCAGCCACAGTTAGGGCTCCATAAATCTGAGGCCTGCAAACAAGGCCCTTACTCTGTCAAGCACACACACACACACACACACACATACACACACACACACACACGCACGCATGCACACACATACACACATCCAATCACAATAGTACACAAATGCACACACAGTAGTGTCCCTTAGAAGACTGTAAGACTGTAAGGACATACCGACCTCAGGAAAGGGGGATGGCATGAGGGAATTCCTGTGGTCAATCTCCAATAAACTGGTGAAAGATTTCGTTATACCACTGCCTTTGTTATATTTGAGACTTTAAAGTATATTTGAGAGTTTAAAAAAATAATGATATATTGGCCAATATTCATGCTAACATCTAACAAACATTCTTGCTAAGGATTCCCCAAGTTTGTTTACTGTAGAACTGTGACCAAAATATGTACTAGGCATTTGAAAAATAAAACTGTTATTGCTCACTGGAAGACAAACAATATAATTGTGAGTAACACTGTTTGTATGGCAAAACTTATTTTCAGATGTTTTTATGTTACCTATCAGACATCAACATACTGTGTGTGCCAATACAACTACATCTGCAATGACAGTTTTGTCCTTTTTGCTTCCCTCTGGAAAAAAAAAAACACTCCTTCTCTAATATCTCCCATCACACTCTTTCTCCTTAAGCCAAATTGTAGAATTGTAACTGTTGGTGGTGGGTATTTGTCTCTTCTGAGTTATATAACCTGACTGTTCTGAAAGCTCAGTAAAGTCTACAGTAAAGCCTCCCATGTCTCTCATACCTCCTCTAAAGAATCTCTGGTGGTGTGGGCGAATGCTATGATTTATGGCTTTCATTCAACTTGCCAGGCTTGGCTGTGGAAGAAATAAGAACACTTGTTTGGATCAATATGTTAAAAAAGAACAGAGATGGTCCTTTTTCTTTTATGCAGTAATCTGGACAACCCAGATACCCCAAACCTTCAAACCAAAACTGAGAAAATCCTTCTGACTTGGTTTCACAGTGCTTTATATTTCTGTATTTGTTATTTCTTGTTTCTTCTTATGTCTTTCTTTTGTTGTTTTTCTTTATTATGTTCCTCCTTTTTCTGCCTCTGTAAAGCACACTGTCAGACACTGAATGAAATGTGCAATGCTAAAAAACTGCTTCAGGCATCACATGCCTGCAGTATTTGGCTTCAGCACTGAAGTGAACTGAAATTACATCTAAAGCTGGTGAGTTAAAGTTCAGTCTGTAACGCTAAAGAAATGTGTTGGCGTGTCAACACAGCTGCTCTGTGATTTGAAAAGACTAACTTTCAGCACTGACATAAGAAAAAAAAAAACAGAACCAGAGATACAAGTAGTACTACAGAAGTCTTACTGTTGATGATGGAGATGTCTCTGTTTTTGTAGTACTCTGACAGTGTGACTGAGGAACCAGAGATGGAGGCCACAGTTCGGACCGTCCGGCTGCTGTCAGAGCAGTCGAGGTAGCTCGTCGTCATCCCCGGCTTGTATCCTCCACTGGCTCCTCCAGTTCCACCCATCAACCCACCTCCTCCCATGCTTCCACTCAGGCTATCAGGGTAGCTGAAGGAATCCCGCGTGCGGTCACGACAGTACGACTTGTACACCCATTGTACCACAGGGGTCTGGATGGACACACTGGTGTACTGACATGGCAGAACCACTGACTGGAACAGCACAGCATGCCTCTTATTATCTCTCACAAAGACGTGGACCCCTGAGCAACAGGGAGGGAGGATGCCTGTGGGAGGACAAGGAGATAACAAAGAAGGATCAGTAAAGTATAAAAGAAGGAAAAGTTAAAAAAAAAACAAACAAAAAGAACCATAAGTCTAAAAAGTGATATGGTCAGATGAATCACCTTTCACCATATTTTCAACAAGTGGGTGAGTGCATCTGTGGCATACACCAAGAGAACGGTACAGGCCTGAATGCTTAACCCCTAAAGTAAGGGAATCCTCTGTTATGCTGTGAGGGGAATTTTGCTGGCAAAGTGATGATGAAACACTTCTATCCTAATGGAAGTGGTCTCTTCCAGGATGACAGCGGCCCCATTCAGGGGGAACTGAATGGCTTGATGAGTATGAAAATGATGTGAATCTCACACTATGCCCTTTGCAGTCACCAGGTCTCAACCCAGTTGAACACCTAAGGGAGATTCTGGACCGACATGTTAAACAGAGCTCTCCACCCCCATCATCATATCACCAAATGAGGGAATATCTTTAGGAAGAATGATGTTCCACCCGTCCAGTAGAGGGGTCGAGAGATGAGTAGAATCAATGCCAAGGTGCATTGAAACTGTTGTGGTAGCACTTGGTGGCCCAAAGCTTCACTAAGGCACTTTAGGTTGTTTGTTCCTTCAATTTATCACCTGTCTGTGCACTTTACAAGGATATCATTATCTCCAATGTCCACCACAAATACATGTATACAAACCATCTTAGAAATGATAGAAAAAGAGATGCTTTTTGTAATCTCTGAGATTCGTCATGCTTTTATGCTTTCTTCAGTGTCAAAGTAATCCAGGAACAGCTGACTGTGTAACCATAGGTGCACTGCCAACAGAAACTAATTCAGCATATGTTTACACAGTAAACATATGCTGCCACAGTGTCAGACTGTGAAACCTCTGGAACACCACAGCAGCCAAACAAGTTTCAGTAATAACTGGGAATGTGTAATGAGGGGGATTAAGGACTACTACAGCAAAAAGCAACACACAATGATTCAGATGCTCAGCTGAATCAAGGTCTAAGGAGACACCTGTCCCTGTCTGAACACTTTAAAATTATCCTGCAAATCACAAGCTCTGCTCATTGCCTCGTGGAAAGCATACCATTAATGACTTTGACTGAAATGAGCTTCTTTTTCCAAAAGAGATTCGGTACATAACACAAAATATATCTGGGTAAACACTAACTAGAAATACCTGAATGTTTTTGTCCATTCCTTATAGCTGGAATGAAATGAATCATCATGCAGTTTGTAAAAACAAGACTGTGGTGAGACTGTTTGAGTTGATTCTGCTGGATGAAATCTGACCGTGAGCTGAGTTGACCTGAGGTTGTTTTGGAGCTTCTGAAGCCGCAGGACTCTGGGTCACATGATGACCAGGAGCTTGAGCTCTGCAGTTCAACAGCAACACACACTGGAGAGATGAACATGTGAAAAAACAAGCCCACACACACACACACACCCTGAAACATCTGTGTGTGCTGCTGCTGCTGTGTGTGTGTTTCTCAGGCTGAACCGCAGAAGGTGTGACTGAACTAGACCAGTGAACAGAGATGAGGTAAGGGATGAGAGGGGGGCTGCTTCACTTAATCCAGACCAGGCCAGTTCACAGAGCTTTGTTTTTTTTCTGTTACCAATGTTCTGTTGCCTGGTGTCAGAGAACTAATGGATTTTATTAACAACACCAATAAACTACATCACGCACATAATGTTATAGTTATAAAGAGTATCTCTTCTTGGTTCACAACAACTTACATATGGACACTTCTACTGAAAAAACATCACAGACCTAAACATTCATTATTAACTAATTTTGAATTAATTGGTTAACTAATCTATTAGTTGATTGACATAAGAAGTTTGATAATTGATTGATTGAATGGCTAATTAAGAAACAGTAAACCCAAATTGTAAGACCAAAAAGAGAATATTTCTTAGAACCCCCATGTTCTCATATACAAAGCAATGTAATGTACAGTAGAACACGACCTCCATGGTATTGCAACTAAACCCCTTGAATGCAAAATTCTCAAGGAATAAAAACCTCAAAGTTCCACTGATAAAACACCAGTCACATTTTAAAGCCAAGACAGACCACAAATCTCCCTCTGGCACAAGTTGTTTGCTGATTAAGTAACATTACTGTAATGTCTGTTTACACTACGTAGATTTCAAAGATAAAACTGTAAAACTTGATGTGTAAGTATTATTTTACTTGCACATTTATGTTATTTACAGTACGCAGACATGAAAGTTGCATGCCTTTGAGAAATATGACTTATAGAGTGACTGTGCATAAATAGCATGTGAATACTATTGTTCACACCTTGCATGTATGTATTTAAATTCTTCTTTGTGTTATCTGAAGCCAATTTGGTTTTATGGTTTTATGTCTGAGGTTTGGGTGGAGAGGTGTGTGAGCAAGATGAATCAAGCAGACTAAAAAATAAATTCTTCAGGGAGAACATTACTCTGACTTCTAAGAACCCAAACAAAAAAGAGGTTGGTCTTCCTAGGATCACAGGCTGCGGGGCGATCTCGGCTTTATTAGTTTTCAGAGAAAGCCACCTCCAGAGTAGAAAATGAAAGCAGGAGGAGGAAGGGAAGGATGGTGATGACTGTTGTAATATTGGACAGAGGGACCTTGCTTGCTTGGGTTAGGGAGATGTGAATGCAGAAAAATCGTTTTGCTCTCTTGATTCGAACATGTTTTCTTTCTTGTTAGGCAAATTATATCAACAAACATTTCACGGATACAAATCTGAAAGTATACTGTTTTGGGCAGAGTTTTTCCTTGTCCAAAGGGTCTTAGGCCAAAGGGTTTTGTAATGCTATACAGATTTTTAAGCCCTTTGAAGAAAATTTGTGATCTTGAGCTATATAAGTTCAAATGGCCTCTCTGTGTTGAGGCAATAATTAATTTTAGTGGTTACATGGTCATATTTATTGGGATTTACATAAGCCTTAGATTTACTGTACATTGTACCTACAACAGCTTTCAGAAAAATCTTGTAAATGTACATGTTAATCACTATACAAGTGAATACTTAAGCGTTTATTGGGGGGCATGGTTTCCATGTTTATTATATCATATGTACATTATTTTCTCAGTATGAAAGACAGATGAAAATTAGACACACAAAAAAAAAAGATTTTAATTAATTTAGTAAAGACATTTAAGAACATTCTAAGGCCTTTTAAAGGAAATCTAAGCTAATGCTTTTAAAGACATTTTAAGTTTAATCTTACCTTTTCCCAAATTAGTTTTGGATCCACTCCTCTGACACAAGCATCTGCTGTGTGTTTTCACTTTTTGTCTCTATACACTAAATAGAGTGGTAAATTGTCATTTCAATGAGAAACCTAGTTAAATTTGTCTGAAGTTAGACGTACTAATCCACAACCCCCAAAGCTTCTGGTCGGATCATTAACACATGACTGAATTCAGAGTAACAGTTGACTGCAGCACAGCTAGCATATCGGACAAAGGAGCCGTGAAACCAACTTTAAAGCATTGAATTCTGAAGAACCGAGCTTTAGAAATGTGGAAATGCCTTGGATCTCTTCCAGCAAAAATCACTGACACCAGTCCCATGAAACATATAGTTACTAACGTGGGAAGAAAAGTTTGAATCTAACGTTAAATGATTAAATAGTCCCAACACGACAACCTCAGTCATTGCACAAAGCGGCGCAGGTTAGCTTAGTTAACTGTCGTGACGTTAGTCGAAAGTTACGTTGCTCCAAACTCGAACCTGAGCTCAACAACCTGTTACACCACTTCACACAGAGTGGATTCCATCTTTTTTTCTCTCTTTATCCTCTCTTACCTGTCAGACAAACGATAAAAATCCACCACTTCGGCAACGAAAACATTTTCCAAATCCTGCAGGTGAATTTCATAAAAGTTTTCTGATGAACGGAGTCTTCTTTTCTCTTACGCCCCATCCCTGAACGATATCTCACACTCCCCAAATCAGACAGTTAACGCGAAGATAACGGGACCAGGGTCAATTTCATCAAAATAAAACTCAGGCCTTCCGGTAGTGGCTTTCAAAATAAACGCTTTGTCGACGAAGAAGGTACATGGGAAAATGACGAGAACAGAGGTAGAAGGTCAGAGTGTGTTGTCTGCATATGTATTTTACTTAAGTATAGTTTCTGATGATAGCCTTACTGATATAATTTCATCTTTACTCACAAGGCAGCATTTTAGAATGAATTAATTTCAGGTTACTTCCCCTACTTACTTTGTAGGGGCAGGTTAAGAAGGTGTCATCTGTAGTCTTTTGTGACTGTGGTCACTTTGCATCTCTTTGTGGTTATTTTACGTCTTTATGACATTTTGAATAATTTTGTAAACGCTCTGTCGATTGAAACCCAATACAAAATCGGGATAAAAATTGAAATATTAAACATATTAAGATACTCTTCTGAGGGGCAATATTCTGTAGGAGAAGTAGAAGCATTAGAAAGATGAGGTGAATTTTTAATTGCTATGAAACTTTAATACTACATAATTTTGAGAATGTGACTACTGGCATTTTCAGAAATGTATTCAATATTTATTTGAGCCTTTTCACATAATTCATTTAAGTAGTCTTTCAACAGATTGCTTTCAACATCACTGGAAATAACGCACATCAGGTTTTAGTCAAGCAGATATTTTTTCATATGCATTATCATTTTATTTTAAAGTACATATGACCACATATCCGGTACTAGTTCTGTACCTTTACGCAGAAGGGTGGGAGGCTCTTTCTAGAGACAATGGATGACGATAGAGCGAAGCGGGAGAGTGAAGTCTGAAACATGCTGAGTACATTTTTAACTATTAAAAAAAAAATTACTAAATAAAAGTTTCAGACCTGAAAGCATTCTCCAAATAACAATATCATAACAATTAATGTTAATACTACCACTATTACTCCTTATGATCTGATGATTTGGTTAAAATTATAATTATTATCATGAAAATATTTTTGTTATTTTGACCCCACATGTAGTCATCGATGCCATGTGATCTTGTGAAAAGTTCACAGTTGTTTAGGAGGGGTTGTGTTGCCACCTAGTGTTCAGAACTCAGAAAAGCTGCTTTGTAAAATTTATATAATCTGCTATTTCTACAGCATATTTCAAATGGAATTACAGCAAATTTTGATAAATCCTAGTAAAAACTTACATTATTGCTGCTGAGATAAAACAGTAGCGTGTGTATTCAAATTTAATTGAATCTCAACAGAAGTCCTTCTGCAGTAATTCAACATAAAAACATCTTGGTGACTGCAAAAACAAGGTTATAACAAACAAAACACACCTCTATTTCTAGTTTCTAAATGTTGTGGTTTAAAAAAAGACAAACACTGAAAAACTGAAAGCACTCAATAGAATGAACAATAAAACTAGCTCATTGTGCCTGTTTCTATAGAACACACAGCACCTAACTCAGAATACGAAAATAATTCTAGTAAGTGTAAGGAATGAAAACAAAACTGAAGCCCTTTAGTGTGGTGGTAGCTTCCTTAAAAGGCAAGCTACCACCTGTTACACCCAACCGCAAAACGTCTATGTAACAATGTCTACATATCAAGTTTAAAGCTAAAATTCCACATAATTTCTCAACTACACAACACTCTTCTGCACATCAGGCAGCATATGATTGCCTGCTTTGTCTCACAGCCTGTTTAAGTCTCCATTATAGAATATGACCAAACTTGACTGAGCTGCAGTAAACTTGTATTTACACACATTTCAAAGTCAAACAAAAATAGGGTCCTGTACATCACAGATAAGCACAGTTCGATTTTTGATGCGCTGTAAGTTAGATTATTTATGAGACAGACATTATTTATCACTCTTTTGTTATAACTTTAAAATGTTGACCTATATTGTATAAAAATCATTTGTTTCTGTAAAATGTTTTTTCAGTTCATAATATTTGTATGACGTGAATGTTGCTACACAAAGGTATGGACTTTTTCCTTGGGCAGTGTTTATTACTTAACAAGAGGGATTATAACTGTTGACCCCACCCACCCACCCACCCACTTCCTGTTAAAAATGGATCAGATGGGCTTTGTAGGCGCCATTTTAGTTGCCTGCTCTTCCTCAACTGATTGTCCAAGTGTCATGCTTCAAGTCACACCTATAGTATGCTGACCTAATAGACAACCTGGCACTACTGTCAACTCTTCTACCTGTCAAACATGCAATAACAGATTATGCTTAACTCTAGTAGCCTATAAGCATAGCAGGTTTTTGAGCCAATTACATCATAGCTAAGTCCACTGAGGCAAAATGCTGTTTGACACCTTTAGGCCACACCTTGTGTGGCAGCCATTGGAAAAAGGAAAATAGAAACAAAATAGATGGAAAAGATGGTGGAAAAGATAGTGGTGGGTACAGACTGGAGGCCTTAATTGTCGTAGTTCCTCTGTGGCTTATTGGATGGCACAGGTGGAGGTAAGTCACGATCATTGTGACGGTCTCTGCTGTCACTGTAGCGCCGCTCGTCGTCATAGTGGCGCCTGTCGTCATAGCGCTCATTGCGATCACTGTACCTGTCACGGCGATCGTCATAGTCACTGCGTCGATCATTGTAGTCGCTGCGGCGGTCGTCATAGTCACTGCGTCGATCATTGTAGTCGCTGCGGCGGTCGTCATAGTCGCTGCGGCGGTCGTCATAATCACTGCGGCGATCGTCGTAATCACTGCGGGCATTTTCGTAATCCCTGTCATGATCATAGCTGCGCTCATTGTGCGCACGGCTTTCAGCTGGGTTGCCCTCCTGCCCATCATTTTGGTGACTGTCCCCATTTTTAGCCGGCTGTTTGTCATGGTACTCTTCCTCACGGACTCTGGAAAGTGGACAGGCAGCACAACAGTAAAATGTCTGTTTGTTTTTGTGTATTTCCTTAGCTTCATCTATGTGGAACTGTAGTTGTCTTGAAACCACAGCATCTGTGTTGGATCTTGAAATATTTTGACATCATCAGCACAAATGTGGCTAAAAAAATCTGGTAGCAGGTGAGGTTGGTTTAATGGCTGATTTCATTTTAACTCCCTCATGGACTGAGTAATTTGAGATATTTTTATGTAATGGTATCAAGAAAAGTGACTGACAGATGGCATATTGTCTGCGTTCAAATCACAAATAGGCATATGAAGGCTGCTTCTGTGAGGAATGCAAGCTTTTGCATTCTTGATACTGACATTCAGAAATCTGTCTCTGACTTGGCTCAGTAGAAACATACAATATACTGGCTGTGTCAAACAATCAGAGATAGACAAAGGTTAAACGGTAATTTGATAAAATGGAGTTAATATGGCTGTGCAAAAGAAGCAATGTGTAACTGTCTGACTTACATAAAGAGGATGAAAAAATAAAGGTAGTTAACGTCTCTGTCTATGAACTTAAATGCCCTGATGTACGGCCACCTGCTCCATCAACGTCACAAATGGGTTATATCAGATGTTAACTTCTGGTCACATCACAACCTCTTGTTCGTCAGTGAGTGTGAGAGTGTGTATGTTTGCCCGTGTCCTTAAGGGAGAAAAGCATTACCCCATGGCATATTCCTCCTCTTTGTTCTTCTTGCGGCAGCAGCAGCAATAGATGATGATGATTAATATGATCAGCAAGGCGACAGCGCCACCAATGATTCCTGCAGTGGACCCAATGTTCATAGAAGCTGCAGGATTGAAGGAAGACGAGTTGGGAGAAGTAAAACAGAACAATTCAAATTATAGTGAATTACTATAAAGATGTATTTATTGGAAATACTAAGTTCCCAGATTGTTGATCAAAAGCTGCTAATAAGGTTTCTCTCACGTGGCATGACTGCAAGGGTGATGTTGCAGGTAGCAGAGCGGATCTTGTTGCTTGAGGTACAGATATAGAATCCTGATGTATCTTTGGAGATATTGTATAGAGACAGGATACCTCCCTCTGAAAGACAAAGAGTCACTTGTGTGCAGCACATATCACTGCTATCATGACTTTACTTCATCTTGTTTTATAGACCACAAATTCTACAATGCTACTACTGATAAAAGAGTACTTTTACACAGACATTTTTGGTACCAGTGCTAATCTGTTTGTCCTCCTATGCCAGTTATTCACCCTAAGGCCTGTACAAACAAATATCACCGCCGGTATAGACACTGTGTACAGCCAGAGCCGACTCTTGGCATAGGCCATATAGGCAATCGCCTAAGGCGCCACCTGATGGAGGGGGCGCTGCTGCAAGCCCTCAAAAAAAAAAAAAAAATAAAACAAAAAATAAAATAAAAAATGTTCAAATACAGAAAAAATAAACAACAACAACCCCCCCTGTTGTTTGTCATTATTTGATTGACCTGGTCCTCAACCTGTGCTGCATGTGCACTGTGGAAGAGGGGGATGGGACGAGTTATCAGTGCGCATCTCAGGTAGCGGTTCCTATTGACAGATGTCAACAAGTCATATTTGTCATATTATAAGCTTTTTTTTATTGTCATCATATTAATATGATGAAACTTACATATTGATGTTGATATTTTCATCATTAAAAGGCCATCCAAGCCCTCAGGTGCTGCTTTCAGAACACTATTTACAGAGGTCTCTAGAAGCTGCTGCAGTGAGGAGCTTCTCCAAACTGAAGCTTATCAAAACGTACCTGAGATCCACAATGTCTCAAAGCGTCTCAATGGACTTGCTTTAATAAGCATAAATCATGAGGTTTCTAGGCAGGTATCATTTGATGATACCACAGATGCCTCTGCTGCAAGGAAGTCCACACATGTACAATTTTAAATGAAAGCTATCAGAGACTTTGTATAAGATTTTAGTGCTACATTATAGTTTTATGTTGTCTTGTTTGCACGTTCTGGTGATGGAGAACAACATGACTCAGTTCTCTACCTGATTGTGGCCATTGTCATTCTTTATGTGCTGATAGCTGACTTGTGTTTTTTCAGGACTAACAGTCCTGTCAGAAACTGTGCCACTGATACTTACTGTCGGTGGTTCTGGGGTCTAGCCTGCGAGGGATGTTCCGTACATCACGACTTTCCCACTTATAAGTGGGTGGTGGGGAGCCCTCCTCAGACAGACAGGTCAGGTTGATGTTCTGGCCATACTCTGCCCTACCCTGGATATTACAGATGGGCTGAGATGGAGCCACTAGAACAACAGAAATAAAACTGAGATGTGATTTGTCCTTATAATTGACAGTGAAAGAATTTGTTAAGTGACAACAGCTTCTTTAGTGGCATATGAATAATAAAATTTGTCCTTCCCATTCATCCATTAGCTATACCGGTTTATCCTTAAGGATAAACCTCGAGGGCTGGAGCCTATCCCAGCTGACACTGGGCAAGAGGCAAGGTACAATCTGGTCGCCAGTCAATTCACACTCACACCTATAGGCAATTTAGAGTTGCCAGTTAACCTAACTGCATGTCTCTGGATTGTGGGAGGCAACAGGGGCACCGGAAGGAAACCCATGACAACATGGAGCAAACTCCACAGAGAAAGACCTAGGCTGTTCTGTAGATAATCGTTTTGCTGTGAGGTTACTGGTTACAGGGTAAAGTAGCAGAGCTGGATAAACACTATTGACACAGGAAGTGTTATTGTGCTACTTCCATATGCCATGTTTTTTTCACAACATTGCAGTAAGAATATGAAGCTCCAACAGCCTACATAACAGGGAAGACTTAACTGCTAAACCTTATACTGACTGAGCTTTAACATACCTTTTGTTAAATGGAAATGGAATATTACATTGAATAGAAAGCCACAAACAACATGCAGTGCGCAGCTCTGTTCACCCACTTTTAAACATTTAAAGGGTTTTTTTTTTTTTACTTTGAAAACAAATGCAATACAAACCTAGAACCACCAACTGTCTTGAGTCAGATGGATTGCCCTCATCATCACCTGGGATTTGGACACGACACACAAAATTCTTGTTGTCTGCTAGCGTGATAGAGGATAGTTTCAGGTCAGCCTTCCCAGTAGGTACATCTATGTCCAAAGACACCCGACCTTCATACGATGATGTGATGTCAGTAATGCCACCTGAAGAGTAGTAGGTGAGGATCACGATCTGTCAGAGAACAACAGCATCAGAGGAACATTAAAAGAGGAAGACAATAAAGTTCTGCAATTTATTTTCTTATTTCACAATACTGATGAATTAGGATTATGCTGATTATGAAAGACAGATAGACAGATATATAGATAGACATTGAGACAGACAGATAGACAGATATTTAGATACTGACATCCTCTTCGCCAGCTTTATCAGCCTCAACAGCCCATGAGACGATGACCAATTTGGGAGTGTCTTTAAGGGCTGTTTTAAAGGTGCAGGGCATTGTAATGTTGTCACCCCTGGCAAACTCAAATGTCCTCTCCGGGATCTTCACCTCGATGGCACCAACACAGGACAACACTATCACAGATTTAAGAACAGGGGTAATCATATTCATTACCGTATTCATTATATTACACAAAAGGCTGCTTAAGGCTGCTGAAGATAATGTGTTACTGCTGAACTTTACATCTGTACAAATAACTTATTATTGTACCTTCCCACCCAAATATACACAAAGCACAGAGAACATCAACTGGTAAAAGCTGTTCCAGATGATTTCTGCTTTTCATTTGTCTTCTGTGACAATACACTGAATGTCTTAAGATTGTGTCAAAAAGAGACAAACAAAACAAGTCATTTTAAGATTTTGCCATTATCTCTGGGGCCTTTGGATTGACATTTTAATGACTACCCAATTTACCCAGTAAACAAGTAAATAATAGTTTGATTAACTGAAAATATAACTACATTAGATAACAAATAATTGATAAACTATTGTTGGTTGCAACTATGGAGTCTCATGTGCTTGAGTAGAAACCAAAACCTGTTAGGTCTATGTGAAAGAAAACAGTACCAGTCAATAGCATATTAACACTTGACAATGTTCATTTCAAGATATTAAGTCTTCTAAATTGTAGTTTGCTTGTATTATTTTTGCAAAAAAAGGTCGATTCAACAACAAACCGACGAGGCAGCCCATCCGCATAAACAGGTTACTTGGACTTGTTCCGTTTTAGAATACTTGAAGGTGCGCAAACAGGTGTGGCAGCTACGTAAGGTGCAAAGGAAAGAAACCAACGATATTTATCACAGGAATACTCACTCAGACTCAGCAGAGCCAAAGTAGAAATCCTCCTTTCCATAGCAAAGACTTTCATCTCAAACAAACCGTCAATGATTCTTCTGTGTATCGCTGTTCTCTCGTAAATTAAACAAGGAACATTACCGGTAAGGAGTTGCGTCGAAACCCGACTGCGTCCGATTACTGATGCCCCAGCTGGGTGTGCCGGCTGCTTTTGGATGACTGACAGCGCTCTCCACCAATCACGGCGGCTCCTGCAGTTCGGTTAACATTCTTGCTGGGCCTACCTTGCATGTTTCTGCTTGTCCTCTCATAGAGTCTCTGATTTTCCAGGGATGTATCTCCAGTGAGTTTTCTCAGGATTGATTTTAGGACAGGAGTACATATTGTTTTTTTCCTATATAGTTTTTTTTTCATTGCTTCTAGTCAAACATTTCATCTCTAACTCTAAAGCTGTCAATAGCCTCATGATAACAGAAAGGGTTACAGAATAATTTTTATTTATTTATTGTCTTTCAACGATCAGCTTTATGTTGCAAGGGAGAGAATGAAGAAGGGCCTTAAAGGTTTGACAAAGCCAAACACTTGACAGAGTGTTTGTGGTGCAGTGAAAAACCGATGTGCGCTGTTGGCACAAAAGAAGCTGTCCTGTCAGACTGGTTTGACGAGGATCTGTCACCTAGAGGCACACACACACACAGAAACACACAGAGACACACAGACACACACACAGAGACACACACACACACAAACAAGTAAAAAGAAAGGGAAGGAGAGCATGGCCACCTATGTTGTCCTCTAAAGTCAAACTGAAGTTTAAAAAATGTTTTTAAGTAACTAATCACACTCACATAACTCTAAGCCTCCTGGTTTGAGCTGTCCTACATCGTGCTGCACAAAGATGAACAAGTCTATTTTGCCCCAACTTTAACAACTCTCAGAAAAAAAGAAACATTTAGCATTTCTGATGTGGAAAAAGACATCCAATAGGCTTATTTACTCTCTACCAGAGAACTAGATGAGACGACTGATCCGTCTGTAATGTAAGCTAAGGCCACAGGCAGCAGCTGGTTATCTTAGTTTAAGCACAAAGACTAAAAACAGAGGGCAGCCTCTGGTCTGGCTTTTTCTAAAGGCAACAAAAATTTGCCTGCCAGGGCCTCTACCAGCAAAATATAATATGAGATGCAAAAGAACAAACAAAAATGCCATGTGCCATCAATATTGTGAGGCAACTGGAAGTCCTTACAAAGGTGAAGGTGTGAGTCCTTCAAATCTCTTCGATCAGAAGATGGAAGAATTCGATATGTACTGAGACACAGTCTCTGTCCCAGTTGTTAGTTTGTTTCTTGTGGTTTGTGTAATTTTGGTTTCTGTGGAAATGTTCTCCACATTCATAGTTTTTCTATAACAGATTTTCATGTTTGTGTATTGTCTCCTCTATTGGCTTGCTGTAACCACTAGCAACAGCTTTCAAAAGTGCTGGAGCAAGTAAAACATTTGAAAAGAATTATATTGTACTCCTCCCCTGACAACATCAAGTGATATTATATCAACTTATTACTTGTATATGGTACCTGATGATCTTAGGCCATGGTGTTAAGAGTTGGAGAAATGATCTTGATTGATCACTTTACACTGAAACAACACTGGAAAGTTAAGAGTGTCAAACAAGTTATCCAATCTGGAGAGAAGATAATATGACAGGTGCTACTCACCTGCCAGTTTTGGGAAAGAAGACCAGCATCATCTCTCAGGTGCCAGCACCATTAGGTATGGACTTTGTGTTTACCTGGGACTAAAGGAGAAGGATGGATATTTAAAGTTCCCCTACAAAGGTGACCACATTTCCAGGATTAGAACAGACAGTGAGTAACATGCTGTGAGAGGAGTAAGCTTACAGTAATGTGATGTAAAGAATGAAAACCCTGCAGACAGCACTTCCAAAAAAGAGTAGCAGAGGAGCCCAAGCCTAAGGTTTCTGTGGGAAAAAGAATTGAAGCCTCCAGCAAAAGGGTTTCTGCAACTTTTGGGTGCTTTGCACCCACTACACTCTTTACAATAGTAAAGACATTAATGTGTTGCATTAATTTAGAATACATGTTGAAACATGAATATGCTGATTGGTAACAAAGTGAAACAGCATGTTGGCATAACAGGAAGTGGTCTATCATGTGGTAAGCACACAGGCACCACCTGCTCCATTAGCCTGCATTTTAAACAGGTTAAGTGTAGCAACACCAAAGGGATGTACAGAAAATGGTATAAAAGAGCAAGCATGACCACTGTAAAATTCGGTCTTCAGTAACATGTGCTGTGAGCACCTGATTCTGCTGTTTCCTGCTCATCACTGAAGATTTACTTACCGCAATAAGCATACCGGTACAAGCTGCTCCAGTAATGAAGCCTGCATTATAATATAATAATACAATTATAATACCAATGGAGTTTTAACATCTCTTACAATACCTGTGCAGCACCACTTTAAATGATGAATGCAAAGCCAGAAATACTTTATAAAAGTGCATCTCTTTTCACTCACTGTTAAACACTTTAGAGCCAAATTTACTTAACACAAAAGAAGAGTTAAGCGTCAAGTGTTATTGAAGAGCGATTCACAGTTGCAATCTTCATGTTCATCTTCATGTTTGTAATCTTCATGTATACTGACACTTGTGGCATTGAGCTTCCTTCCCCTTTGTACAATCACTGTCTGGTTATTGTTTCTGAGAAGAAACACTGCGCCTTGATCACATCTGCAGTCAAGGTTGGAGGCTGAAAAGGCTTAGGCTATCACTCGTCTTATTTTTTTGTCCATTAGAAGCTGTGTTTTCACTGCGGTGACTTCTGTGAAACCTGCTGCTTCAACAGTCTGTTAAACTGTTGCATGTCCTACAGCATTTTTAGCAACTCTGTGCAAGTTCACAAGAGCTTCAATATGGCATTTTGTTGATATAGCACATTTCAGGCAGAGGACTGCAACAAAGGATAATTGAACAGTGTATTTCCTGTGTCCGCTTATTACTACCTATGCTCTAACTATGATCAATAGTTACCAATTGTTACATCTTTCACTTGATATTTATGTGACATTTTGTGCCTGAGAAACCTTTTCCTTGTAAAAATTATAAATTTTGTGTTTGTGTTTTCTCAAAGCCAGTAAATCATGATAAAGGGTGAAAAATAATTAAAAGATGAGTGTTTGCTTGCACAAATTTGTGTTTTTTTTTCCACCCATGCACAAATGTATACGTGTGTGTGTGCGTGTGTGCGTGTGTGCGTGTGTGCGTGTGTGTGTGTGTGTGTGCTTGTGTGTGTTTATGGGTGTGTAAGTCAATGAGAATAAACAGTGTATTTTACCACCCTCTCACCTCCAGGCTCCTTTCATTTTCTGTCTCATCACTTTCTTTTCCTCTGCTTAACACAATAACCAATTTCATCTCTTATGCTCCTAGCCATCTTATCTCACCTCCACATAATGACTCCAGACCCCAGGACACCTTTCATTTACTATCTCATACAATTAAACCGTGTAAACTTGCCTGGCAGCTCTTGACAAACCACAGAGATAGACAGGGATTAGAGATGTTCTTTCTCCGTCGCATATTACATCCCGCTGGATTACTGGTCATCGCTGTTTCTGTGTTTTTATCTGTGATGTCTGTGTTGAAGAAACATTTCAATGCATCACCTGTAAGGGGTCTTTCGTGTATCATTACTCTACTTGAGTGCCTGCTGGTGGCCTGTTAGCCGTTTTTCATCTCTGGTACCTGTGAAGTTCCATTATCCTGAGGCAGCCGAGAGTCAATGGAGACATCACTTCCTACAGGAACCCTCTGGGTACCAGGAGATCAGGCAAATTCGACCAGAATTCTGTGAAAACACCTCCATCTCATATGGGGCTGAAAGGAACATAGCATGACTCACTCTCTGGTTAATGCATCTCAAACACTTTTTGACCACATGAGTCATAGTTTCAAATGACTGATAAAGGCCTATGAGTAATATCAATATTTAGGGAATCTAAATTATAATAATCATTTGCTTAACATCATTTATAGTTAGAGTGTTGTCATGACATTTGTTACTGCACACCCCATCAAAATAACTTTGGTGATTCCTTAATTTTTCCTCTAGCACCATCATCTGGTCAAAAATAAAAATTCCAATACTACGATTTAGGACCAAATTCCTGAAAAATTAAATGCATTACCATCAGCTTCAGCTGTACTTTGAGTTTAGTGCTAATCAGCAAATATTAGCATGTTAATATGCTACAATAAGCTTGTGAACATAGTACACACTATACCTGTATATAACATTAGCAGGTTAGTTTGTCATTTTGAGCATGTTTGCACACAGACATTAGCATTGAGCTTCAAGCAAGACTGTACCTCAGTATAGCCTTACAGAGTGTGGCTTCCCATGGACGTAGACTCAGTCAATATTAATTTAGGTAACATCAGTTCATCCATTTGATCTATCCATTGTCTACACCACTCCATCCTGTTCAGGGTCACAGGGGGCTGCTTTCTATCAGAACACGCATTGGCTGAGAGGTGAGGTACGCTCTCAACAAGATGGCAGTCTGTAATAATAGTGCTATTCATTTCATTTGAAAACATATTTTACCCTATCAGGATAATTGCTAATGGCAGCTTCCAATAACACAGAGAGAACAGATATGGGGAAAAAGCACAAACAAGATAGTTAAAAGGCTATTTGGACTTCCAGCTTGCCATCAGAAAACAATCACACAACACAGTGAGTCTGAAATACTGAATAGGATACAGGTGGAGAGCAAAATTGAGAAAAAAAGAAGACTTGGAATAATGATTACTTTTAAAAGCAGATAAAGCATAACAATGCCCTTATTCACTCCATCAGTGGTTTAAAAGACTCTGCAAGCTCCCTGATTTCTGTAAGATTTGTTAGGTCGAAAAATAAAGAAAAAGAAGTCAAATCATTCACATTCACTCCAGTAACTTTTAGAAAAAATCTTTACCTTTACTGTCTCATGCTGTTTCTGTTTTTTAGATACACGCTGTGAAGAAAAGGTTAGAAGAGCCAATAGCAGACTGCTACAATAACTGCACTGCAATTAAATTTCAGAAGGAGGTGTGATCCAACAATTGACTCTGTGCATACATTCAAAGTTAATTGACCGTTAAACGCGCCATTCAGTGCACTTACCATGTATACCACTCTGACACTATCTCTGTCACACATCGATGGTAAGGTTTGTGGTTTTAGATACATTAAACACATAAATGTATGATTCAGTTGTTGCCCCTGCAGGAGAGACCACAGTGCAGTTTGAGGGCATTCTGGTTGCCTGGTGGTTTAAGACACTGCTCATACCATTTCGTGTCTTTGATGCACGTCATCCTCGTCAATCTCAAAGTATTTCCTGTCTGATATTGTCAGTATCGAACACACAAAATAACTCCCCACCGCTGCCCCCCAAAATCCAATTTTGTCTAAAAATGTAACCAGGCATGGAACAGTGCCAGAGTCAAGAGACTGAATGAAAAGTTAAGTGAAATAAAACACATCTGGGGGAGCCTGTGCATGTAACATTGGAAAAAAAATAGAGATTAAATATTTTCATTGAGTCAGACAAGTTATAAAAAGCAATGCATTGTAAAAAGCGCCTTTAAAACATTTATCATAAATTTCAAATTTAACATTGTGCATTTCTTACCATTTTATTTTTTCTCTCATACATTCAATACCACAGGCACTCTTATTGATTGTTCTTTATTGGTGCATGTTATGTGCATTGCGCGCACCGGGCGATAGCCCCTGTGGAGAACCCCCATGCTCAACACTGAGGAAGACACGCGCGCTATTCTAAAGTTGGAGTCACCAGTAGTTTTTTTACTGCTCTCGAAAACCGGCACGGATTCATTCGTGCTTCCCTCAGTTTGAACTTTTTTTTTTATTTATTTAATGTCTCTTGAGACTCAGTTGGCTTGACGGTGGGAGAGATGGAGCATCTGTACCCAAACGCGTCGCGCAGCGTCACTACTCTCCAAAGCTCGGCACGGACGATGTGGTACACCGGCGTGGCCATCGCTTCAGTTTACGGTGTAATTAGTGTGTTGGGTCTAATCGGCAACATCACGCTCATCAAGACGTTTTGCTCTGCCAAATCCATCCGCAATGTGCCGAATCTCTTCATGTCGAGTCTTGCGCTCGGGGATGTTTTACTGTTGGTGACCTGCGCGCCGGTGGATGCCAGCCGCTACCTGTCAGAGGAGTGGCTGTTCGGCAGAGCAGGCTGTAAAGTCATCCCCTTCATTCAGCTCACCTCGGTTGGGGTGTCTGTGTTCACTCTGACAGCCCTTTCTGCTGACAGGTAGGCTACGATTTTTGTTGTTAATCTTCTTATCAACTCTATAATCAGGATAGTTTTAAGAAACAGCCCATGTGGAAGCCAAATAATCTAAATGTCACCCTGTTTTGTCCTTTTAAAGACAGGTGCAGGCCGTATAAACTTGATGTTTTATCAGTAAAATGGCAAACAAATATTTAATCCTGTATTGATCAGGGGAGTATTACGCACGACAGAGGCATCTGTTTAAGGCTATTGATACGCGTAAGTAGGTAAGCAGCAGTTGCTCCAGAATCAGTCGTCAATTAATTGATCTGTCACGTAATGATTTCAAACTTTTGTTGTCATATCGCATTAAGATGACTTTTGTCTGTTTAGGTGACAAAAATACTCACTGTCACTGTATAATATAATGTGTTTGCGCTTAAAGACCATGGTTCAGCACGCCGTAATATACATATCACATAATTCATCCTTTTAGAACCCGAGAGCAAAAATCTGGATAACATCTCTAATCTCATCATAGACATGAAACAGTCAGTCACATTTCTTGTGGGAAAATAGTTCACTGGTCACTGGTTCACTGGTCTGTGCGTGTGAGCGAATGTCCGAGGTGCGTAAGTTTAAATTCTTTCTCTTTTTTATCTCCCATCTCTGATCACTTCTCTGCCTAATGTCTCTCACCCAAAGCGGGAGGAGCTCCTCAATCACCTGTGTCACATAAGATCTTTCTACAGTTATAAACAAATAAACTTGTGCGCGCAAGAAATTACATGCAAAGAATAGTTTGATAGTTTGAATAGTGTGCTTTGACTATTCTTCAAGCTTTGTGCAACCAAGATAATGTTTAATGTTTCTTAATGTTCATCCCTGGAGCCTCCACTTGAATTGGGATTATGGGCATGATGCAAGTTCTTTTGAGCTGCAAAATTAATATTCAAAGGTTAAATCAGTACAATATGATGTATGATCTAGTATCATATTGTAATGGAAGATGTGCACAGGTGAGTCTGTTGCATTTTACCGCACTGGCTAATTGGCTAATTTAGTTAATAAGATAATCTAAATAGAGGCTCCCTCTTTCACTTTATCTCTGAAGAATTTTATTATATATGTAAATATAGGAGAAATTGCACCTGCAAACCATTTTTCAGTACTTTAGACATAGAATCTGCTGTACCTGTATAATGAGGTAAGTATATTTGCATTATGCTGCAAGTTTGCAGTAGAACCTGCAAACTTGTCAGAAGTGCATAGCTATCTGTAATATGCAAAACACATTTTTGTAAACTTGTGAATAGATTATAATTAAATTTGAGATTTGTTTCTGTGTTTGCTCTTTCAGTTTTTTCTAGCTGTTTCAACAGATTCTGAGAAACACGAGAGGTCGCTTGCCAACAATTTTTTACTAACAAACTGTAACACACCCACATCTGTACATCGGGGTTCACAAACTCTTATGATGGTTTTAATACATTTCTCTGTTATTCTGGTTCAGGAAATCACCCTAGAAATAGAAGTTAAAACATTAACAATGTTCACTATAGCTAATATTACTAACTACTTTTAAATTAAAGACTCACATTTGCTCATGTTCAAATTTACATAATTAACATAATTTGTTAATGAGCTGAATGTGATTTTAGTCTTTAGTGTCAACATATTTTGATTTTTATGACAATGACACCAAATACTGCTCATTGTTTCCATCTGGTGGTTAAAATAATATCAAAGTCCCAGCTTTTATTTTGAAAGTAGGTTTCAACCCCACATTTTTGTTTTGCATTTTTATTAATATACAAAATTAAAGCCATGGGAATAATGCGCAAAATGACAAAATGCATGGCTGCAAACAATAGCTCCCTTTCTCTGTATATGCAAAAATGAATCTTTATCCCTTATTCAAGTTACAGTTTGGAAGAAAACCTTATTAAAAACAAATGTGAAATTTTGAACAAGCTATAAACCATTTGCCTGTTAGCTTCCAGTTTTATAAGCTACGTTGTTACAGCCGCTCGTCCAAAGAAAAAAAATCCTGCTAACTGTCATAAGTTTGAAACTGTATTTCTCAGATAAAGGTAGTTACAATTTGCTTCACATTGTGAAATAATGGGAAAGGGGTAGAGGAAATGTTCACCAGGGCTTAGAGGTTTAACTTTATTCGGCTGGACAAGCTTCTCTGTGTATTATAGGAAATCAATAATTTTAATTGCATGCTGCAGCAACAGGAAGGTGCTCAAAATGCTGGACAGAGTTGATGCATCTGAGGTGAAATGGCTGCTGAAGAGGTGAATGTTGATGGGTTTTCACTAACATTTCACATTTCACTAATCCCGTGTCTGTCAGTACTACACAGACTTTTGCCAGTTGTTTAATTCAATGTCTTTGCTTCGTCATTTGGCAGCATACTGAGCAGGATTACACAGGAAGAAGCGGCCAGTGGTGAAAAAATGAGAAAGACCCTTGTGGCATGGGGATGCCACAGAAAAGAACTGAGGATGGCTTGGCTTGGAGCTGCCTATTCCTCTAACACACCTGAATAATTCTGTTGGTTGAACTTGGTTGAGCTCTTTCGTCCAGCTGTGGAAGTGGGCATTAATGTGGACCGAGTTTCAACTAAAAAACTACTCCTCGTGCTTCTATTTTACCCACAACCTGACAGTAGCATTAATGCAGTAACTATCTAGAGAATAGTGAGGATCTAGTGTTACACTATAAAAGGAAGATACATCTTTTTTTCTGAAAGACCACACAATATTGGAAACAAGGATGAACCAAATATACAAATAAGTCTAACTTGAGAACAGATCATAAGAGCATAATTGATGAACTTCTCAATTAACTAACTAACTAACTAACTAAAATATCATAAAATACTTATTAGAACCTGATAATTCCAAATTCTTGTAGGTGTGGCATAATTGCCATCACATCATCAACTGCATCAATTTACACAATATATAAACTGTGAGAAATTCTGCTAAATTTGATAGCAATCATTCTATGGGGCACACCCATAGAATGATTGCTATCAAGTTTAGCTTTTTGGGTAACATTTTATAAATTTAGATGTCCATATATTATGGCTATCATCAGCCATTTACCATGGCTGTCTCTAAGGCTTAACTTTAAATAGGTGGACAAGCGTATTCATGGTAATCAATCAATTTAATTGCATGCTGCAGCCACAGGAAGGTGCTCAAACATGTGAGTGCGAGTACACGTGACGCATTAGATTTGAAATAGCTGCCAGAGAGGTGAGTGTAATGGGTCCTCATCCACCCTTTTGTAAATATTTCAAGTATTATAATAAATTACAGTTTTTGGTGCTCTGTGAGTACTTTCTAGTTCAGACTGACTTCCTACAAAATGGACACAGATTATTATTATTATTGTTGTTATTATTGTTGCTGTTTTTGTTGCAACACACTTTAAAATCCACGTGAAAAATGGTGTGGGCACTTTTCAGGCTGCTCGTGTGCACCTAACATTTATGAATGAGGAGGAGCTGTAGTGAGTCAGTGGTTTCCATGGCCTGAGTGTTGTTGCCAAGATACTGTACCAATGTTCTGTCAGTTACATTCAGCAGCATGATAGCATGCTGAAGCTACTGTCATATGAACTACACTACACTGTGCTGGCAGTTTATTAGGTACACCTAACTAAAAGTAATGCAGTCTAATACAGCAGTCCTGCAAATCCCACATTGATGACGGTCAGCTTTGTGGTCATATTGGTGGCTGTAGTTTGTAGAACTTGAATAATACATGTATTTTTAATATTTTGTCAACCCTGATTGACTCTGTATATGAGCGAGAGTAGACTAAATCTAGACTTTGTATTAGAAACATCTGCCACTGCATATTGCAATGGGAACTCAACAGTACTACAAAAAACAGCCTCCAAAATGATCATGAAGCCTCTGAAATCGTGGTTTACAGAACCTCCCTACACCAGAGGTTTTCAAACGGTGAGGTGGCCTCCCCAGGTGGGCATGAGAGTTTTGGGGGGAGGGCACCAGAGGGAGAGGCATGAAGCAAAGATAATGTGTGAGGTGAAAGGGGGGTAGCGTGCATGCTGGTATTCAAAAAGCAATGGGAAGTTATTGTAGTTTGACCCAGGTGATTTGGCCCGTTGATGAACAAGGACAGCAGCCGTGGCTCTGAAACCCATGGTACCCATAGTTCCTAAGTTAAAACTCATATTCCTTCTCTTCTAATCTGAACACGCAGATAGAATACACACATATTTAGATTTAGTGTGACTTGCGCTTACTGATGACATCAGTATCTTCAAATAAACATCCATAAATCTGTTGGAAAATCACAGAAAATAGATAGTCCTTGTAGCTGTGGAACTTGCCAAATAATCATCACTACTGCTCATTCATTCATTCATTTGATTCATCTTTACTGAATCCTTGGTAACAATATACTTCCTGTTTACATCCCCTCAAAGCATCATGGGAATGGTTGGATAAAAATGTACGTATTTCAAAATGAGAAGTGTGGGGGGGTCTGTTTATTTATTTGTTTACTATCCACAGGTATTTGTCATTCAGCACATACAAGGCTGAGAGGTTCTGAGAACTAAATTCAGTTTCAGTAAACAAGACTCCTGAACTGCTCAGCTCACATTGTTAAAAAATCAGTCACATGTTTTTCAAGGTAATGATTTCAACTGAGCACATCTCAGCTCAATTCTCCTTGGATCAAGTGGTGTTTTCAGTTTGTGTTTTTCATATGCTTTTTTGTTGTTTTTGTTTTTTCTTTATAGAATTATAAACTATTGCTTTAAACAGACAAGTGGAAAAAGTGGAGCAGTCTGTTTAAACAGAAATGAAATTAAATAGCTAGAAGGGGGCAGTGGAAGTGGAGGTTTACTGTCTTAACCTCTCTGGTCCTTTCACCAGGGTTAAACCTGTTCAAAGATTTTAATAAGCATTACTCCCTTCAAATATTCAAAACTCCACCAGGTTGATGTTAGACTCTAGATAAGGCTTGTTTTCATTGCCCCTCTTTTTCTATATTACTTCCTCAAGTTCAACAGGGGTAATATCTTTACCTCCAATACTTAGCTAATACTTAGCTAATACTTATTCAGTATTCAGTTATAATGCATTGTTAAACTGCTTTTAGTATTTGGGTCAAAATTAAATTATCAATAACTTATTAACCTTTAAAGCTACAGCCAAATTGTTGTATATGCTGACTTGTTTTTGATTTTTGCCAACATTTATAATTGCATTATTCCCAAAATAGAAAATCAAAGGCATTTTATTAAAACGACACACTCAATTTAATAGAAAACATTACTGTTTTAGTTAGTTCTCAATGCTCTCATCTGTGTCAATTTTGGCTACAGCAGGCGGCTTTTTTCAGCAAAAAAAAAGCTTTCACACTGCCCAGCGGGAAACAGCTTGGAAATAGAGTTGAACATTAAAGAGCAGGATATGTCCCTCAGGAGCTAGTGGAGACGAAAAACAGTCTGTGAACATTGAAGTTAAATTCACAGCGTGCCCAGAAATGACTTGAACTGAATACTAATTGTGCTCCGTGTCTCCTAGATGTGTAAATAACCAACCAGTTTGCAAACAAGTTCGCCACATGAACTAAAAAAGAGATGTCAGTATTTTGTTTTTAGCTTGTTTATTTAGCTCTCAAGTGGCCAAAAATCACTTATTTCAGGATTAAGTGTTAAACGCAAAAAAAAAAAAAGTTACTATTAATATTTTATATTTTTTGTTAAAATGGCATCACTTTTTATGACACCCTTTAACTACACTTTATTTGCTGTCCAAAAAGAAAGCTTGGCTTCTCAAAGTAAGACACATGAAGTTTCATCTCCCTGGATATTGTGGTGTCCAAAACTGGCGGAGTCTTGGTTTTACACCTGATCAATGCCAACTTATGTTGGGAATCTTCAAAGCAGTGCTTTGATAGGGGGTAGGGGTTCCCTGCTCCATCTCTCCATCAGTTTCAAGGTCCTTGGCCTGAAAAACGTTGAAGACCCCTGTTATATAATATTATAGGTATAGGTATAACATTAGGTAGGATACATCATACTGACATTGGTTATGGATACATTATACTGACATTCTGATGTTATTTATCATGATATATGCTCAGGCCATGCATGGTCTTCAGATAAACTGACAAAAATCTATCAATCTATCTATCTATCTATCTATCTATCTATCTATCTATCTATCTATCTATCTATCTATCTATCTATCTATCTATCAGGTACAGAGCCATTGTGAAACCCTTGGACATCCAAACATCAAGCACCACTACCAGCATTGTCCTGAGGGCGGCGCTCATCTGGCTCTTCTCACTGATCCTTGCTATCCCCGAGGCCATCTTCTCTGACCTCCACACCTTCAACATCACTTCCACTAATGAGAGCTTCGTCACCTGTGCACCTTATCCCCATGCAGGGGAACTTCACCCAAAGATACACTCCATGGCCTCCTTCCTCATTTTCTATGTCATTCCCCTGCTGGTCATCTCTGTGTACTACACCTTCATCGCTCGGAGCTTGATGAGGAGTGCCTCAAATCTGCCGGTGGAGGGGAACACGCACGCAAGACGACAGGTCAGAGTTGAAACTGTCGCGAACAAGACCCTTAATTTTTCTCAAATTTGCTTCGTTATATATTTTTATTTTTAATATATATTTATATTAGATATTTTTAATGTTTTTAATCTTAAAGTTTTTTTCAATAACACACAGGTTGAATCAAGAAAGCGCTTGGCCAAGACAGTGCTGGTGTTTGTTGGTCTCTTTGCAGTGTGCTGGCTTCCCAGTCATGTCATCTACTTGTACCGTTCCTATCACTACTCCCAGGTAGACTAAATCAAATATTGAATATATGTTTCTGACAGAGTACAATTGTTTATTTGTTTATAGGAGTGTAATGCACAGTTAATGTCTGTATATGTATTTGTTTATTCATAAAAATATTTGCATTTTTGTATTTGTATTCGAGTGGGCTGGGCTTATACTGGAGGTTGTTAGAAATCATCTACTCATTTACTGGATTTCATTATTTACTGGCATTTAGCTTCCTCCCTAAAAGTACAGAAAATAGCATTTGCAAAATGATAATATGAATTTGCCTAAATGACCTATTAGTAAGCATTAATAGTTCAGTTAGAATGAGATAATGGAACAGGCCTTAGCAGCGAGAAAGTACAAGATAGATTTTCACTGGGCACATATTGCATGACTTTTTTCTTAAAAACTGGCACTGTGTAGATAACGGGAAGAGAATTTAAGCTGGTCTGGAGTGTCTGATAAAAAATGAGAAATGACTAACTCAAGGGGACACATTCCATAATTTTGTTTTATAAAAGTTTATGCATGCAACGGGAGGTGGTTCAGATTAAAATAAAGCATTTGGACAAATACTGCTGCAAAATATTCTGATTGTGTTTGCTCAGAGCATATTTAAATCAGAATGATGTATTTGTATTTGTTGTCTCTCAACCCTCCACCCTCTGTCTTTCCCCTGCCAGGTGGACACCTCACTGGTTCACTTTGTGTGCAGCGTTGTAGCTCGTATCCTTGCCTTCACCAACTCCTGCCTCAACCCCTTTGCCCTTTATCTGCTGAGCAAGACTTTCAAGAAGCAGTTTAACCAGCAGCTGTGTTGCTGCTGTCGTATGATCCTCAAACGCTCCTCACAGAGCCCGACACATTACAACACACGTGTCACCTCTGTCCGCAGCACACATTACTCTGTGGCGAGTCTGACCATGATCAATGGCAGACATATCTATCAGGAGGATTGTGTGTAAATGTTTGTGTGTCACTTCCCCAAATAATACAATAAGATCATGTATCACCTCGAGAAAAAAATAATATATGAACATTCAATCCATTGCTCTTTTGGTGATTTATCTGCCTAGTACACACTGAGTCCTATTACCAGTTCTGGTGGCTTGGCTGGTATTGTTTTCACATAGAGTCTCTGTGTGTCTCTCTCTCTCTCTCTCTCTCTCTCTCTCTCTCTCTCTCTCTCTCTCTCTCTCTCTCTCTCTCTGTGTGTGTGTGTGTGTGTGTGTGTGTGTGTGTGTGTGTGTGTGTGTGTGTGTGTGTGTGTGTGTGTGTGAATGTGTTTCATCATGGAGAAATGTGTTCCTGGTGACACCTACTGCAGTGGAAAGTGTAAATTTACACTTAACCATACAGAGGTCAGGGTGTAAGATGAGCACTCACAGCTTTGGACTTTGACACCAAAGACCAGGTCTTGCATCCTGAGTCCCACATGCCACTAGATTTAGGCAAAACAAGAAGACAAAGAGTCTACTGCCTTAAGCACAGCAGTGCTTTGAGTTGAAAGATAAGGTTGGCGTGTTTACATGTTCACAATGTTAATGCTAGCATGTTGATGTTGAGCAGGTCTAATTTTGACCATCTTAGCTCAGCGTGTTAGAATGCTAACATTTACTGATTAACACTAAATACAAAGTAAAGCTGAGGGTCATGGGAATGTAATTATTTTGGCAGACATTTGGTCATAAACTAAAGTATTGTCCCCTGTATGTGTTGTGTAAGTACACTATAAGTTGCTAGATGAAAAGGGTGGTCAAAGGGCTTCATAAGGATTCATCATCCGGGAACCATGAATGCCTGAGTACCAGAACTTTGAGAATGGGTTCAAATCAGGGTCCATAAGATTCTGAGATTGTTAAGTTACATTCACAAATAGTTCCAAAGCTTGTAGCTGTAAATCAAACCTTGTAAACCAGTAAAATAAATCTGCTTGTGCATGTGTAGAAAAGATTTGTATTTGTAGAAAAACAAAAAGACTGTGTTGTCTGTGAACAAACGATATCAGTGTTGAGGTTAGACAAAAACACCTTGAAAAAAGAAGTGCTCATGTGAACATCAGGTACAAAGCAGAAAACTGAGTGTGAAACGTTCAAAGGACCTGGACTGTGTGTGAGATGCTGAAGTCACAAGTATGAATTTTGACCCTGATTTTACACCTGAATCTGATTGGACAATGAAAATCCAATTAGACCAAAGAGATTACAACTAGAAAGTTTTGTAGAAGCGTTGAATGGGACAAAGTTACAATGATGAAGTTGCTCTCAGTGTGGGATTTATGGATTTTTTTCATGGGAGTTTGGGAGTAGTGTTTCTGTGCTCACAAATGAACTGTTGTTAAACTCTTATAGCAAGTGCTATGGAGGAGTTGATTTGTCTAATAATGTGGAAGATAAACCCAAGAATAATCTTAATTTTTTTCTCAAAACGACCTATAAAAGAAATTCTGACAGAGAGAATGGGTTGACAGAAGCTACCAGAACAGACGCTAACCTGGGTTTGAAATCATGATTTCAGCTCTCTATAGTATTAGTGCCTAGCAAATGTTCTGTCTTTCAGTCTCTGCACTTCTGGTTTGAATTGCAGGTTGTTATAAATGTTAAGCCACTAAGGCCAAGCTGACACAACTCTGACCACATTATCAGCTTTACTTTCTTATACTTGGCAAAGCTCCTCCAGAGCCACAGAAGACATTACCCACAGGCTGAGCAGTATGCCACATGACAGCTTAACTGAGCTGCAAGTGTAACAGTGAAGGAGAGTTCCTTTAAGGGTTTCATTCAAGCATACATATTTTGACGGAGGTACAGAGTTGAGACGTGAACAACAATCATCTTTAATGAAATTACGAGTGATATTTTGCTATTGCAAAGTGAAAATCAGTGTCAGTCTTCAGGAAGGGCAGAAAAGGGCGGATCAACCAAGCAGCACCAGGATAATGGCTCTTAAGTTAAGGAGTACTTAATTGACTTAATGAAGTCAAATAACATCCCCTAAATCACAAACACTGGCACTTTTTATGATTTTAGGACAGAGTACCAGATTAAAAAAGATGCATGCTTTTACTATGATGATGTCAAAAGATAAAAGTTCAGTGTGCTCTAAAATGTGACATTTTTTATATTTTTATTGATGTAAATTCTACTGAATGTTAATGTATAATGCCTGCACCATGTTGCTGTATGTCTATGTTATTCTAAACATCAAATGCTGTGATAACGGTCAAAATTTTGAGTGTACAGCCACAGATGTATTTTAAATGTTAGTTGTCCTCTGGTTACAGTTTGTTTATTGAGCCCTATCTCACTTGTAAACAGTGTGAAAAATAAACAGTGAATGTAACTGCATGTGCTTGAAATCACATTTGTAATTTAGTATAGGATTTGCAATGTGTGTGTATGTTTTTGTAGTTTTTGTTTTAATTCAATTTACAGAAAATGAAACTGACAGAAGATTCAGACTGCTGGTGTTCAATCATATAAAATCAATAAAAATGGCAAAGTAGTGTGCACTGACTCACTCTCTACATTATATGCCATGGTGACAGTGGATCCTTGTGTGCACCTTTGTGCTTTAGTTATGTTTAGGATCTTAGTCCTGTTGACTGTGTATATACCACATAGTTTCTGCAACACTGTTCGCTCCACATGATTATTCTGCTCTGTCACATGCTAGATTTACAGTCACCATATCACACCACAATGTCCTAATTTGGTGTTTCATAGAGGGAGAGGATCATGCCCAGGTTGTGATGAGTGGGTGTATAATTCAGTCTGGATAGCGTTTGTTTAATTGAGGTATGAGCGCCTCGCCAAATTTCTGTCCTGCACGGTCTCAACCTTCTACTTAACATGTCATCTTTATAATCAGGCTCATTCTGTGGAAAGTCTGGAATGTAAATAAGAATTAGTTTTTATCTTTATAGTTTAAGGAATGAAATTCAATTCAATTCAGTTTTATTTCTGCAGTGTCAAATCATCACATACATTATCTCAAGGCACTTTACAGAGTGAGGTCAAGACCTTACAATGTTATATAGAGAGAAACCCAACAGTTCTGAACCAGGAGTAAGTACTTGGCAACAGTGGAAAGGAAAAAGACTCTTTTTAACAGGAAGAAACCTCTGACAGAACCGGACTCAGGGTGGGTAACCGGTTAGGCGAGAGAGAGGAGAAGGAGGGGGGAAAGGTGGAGAGAGAAGAGAAAGGAACCAGGAACAGCTGTCTCACTGTCTCACTGGTTGTTATTATAATAATAACAGTGATACTTATAGGTGTAATAATGTTATTGTTACACCTTTGGGTGTAAGAAACACAAACGAAGACTAATGAGATTATATGAACACGTGTTTGAAATCCCCTTTAAAATGTTTACAGGAATCCTGCAGAAAAGTCTAAAGGTCACTTCAAAGTCCTACAGTCACCTGCAGAACTTTTCAGGTACAGTGAAGGAATTCAGAAAGAATATAAAAGCATATATCTTGCAGGAATATTAATCCTGCAGGAATTGAGGAGGAATGTTTCTTGATATACATTTTCTTTGTGTGTTTGATTTATTTTGCCACAAATAAGTGGGATTTCTCAAATGTTTTAAAATGACATCTGCTTCTCCTTCAAAACAAAATGTAAAGTCTATGAATATGCAAATATTTTCCATCTCAAATGTTTAACTGCTAAACACAAGATGCATCTTACTTCACACAGTCCAGTGCCGTGGAGATTTCAAGGTTCCACATCACATTTATCTAAGTCCATAACTGGCTTCCAAACTATCTATGATGACCCAACATCATCTTATACATGTTTTAAATACATACTGCAAATGAACACAAATAAACCTTCCTTCTTCAGTAGATGGACATGAAAACAGCCTTCTAGTGTGAAAATCTTCACAGTGAAAGTCAAACATCCACAAAGTACAGTCTGTTGAATGAGCAGTTCATTAGTCACAAGTCACAAGACTGAAATTACAGAATAGTCACAAAACTATGTTAAGATTAAATACTCTGTGTAAGGTAATGATAAAAGACAGAAACTGATCGAAATTTCACTGAATGGTGGGAAGTTTCAGTCATCTCTTTGTTGTTAACCATTTGAAAGTTTTCCTCATAAGCATCTCGGCAAATTACACATGGGATTACTCAGAACTGCCTCAACAGGAGGAAAGAAATTAAAACACTTCCAGCCCTCCTGAGCTGCTCTCACAGTCACTCTAAAGGTCAATGTTGTGTGTAGTCATCGTACGTGTTCACTGAGCAGTGTATTGATCCATATGTCGTTAGCGCCCCTGTTAAGTGTACGTGCTTGCTTAGGAAGCAACCAAATGCAAAGTGTCAGAACTATCAAAGCACATCAGAGGACTGAAATGCCACCGTATTTATTCCACAGTTGATGTCAGTGTAGTCTCATGGGAAATTTAGCGCTTTTAGACTGAATATATAATTGGTGACATGGGGGCCTTTTTACAGCAGCCATTATAGTCTTAGAGCAGTCCCACAGTGAATTTTCTCTCTGTTTTGTCTGAAACTCTGTCTAGTCCATTGTCTCAGGAATGCCATAAGGGAATTTCTTCAAATTTGGCAGAAATGTTCACTTGGACTTAAGGACTAACTGTTTCAGTTTTGGCTGTCAAAGGTCAAGGTCACTGTGACCCCATGTCCAGGTCCCCACGTGATATATATATATATAAGACCTCCTGGAGGGAATTTCATTGCATCTGGCACAAACATTTACTTGGGCTCAAAGGACAACCCTCTAAGAATTTGGCGGTCAGAGGTCAAAATGACCTCATAAAACACATTTTTTGGACAAAACAAGAATTCACACACTAATTACGACAAAATACACTTATGGCCTTTAATGAAATTCCTTCAAAGTATTCACTACATACACACCTGGACAGACATGGGTGCTTTTTTTGGTAGGCTAGAATAAAGATGTGAAGCATTTAAAATTACAGATTTTTGTGCAATTTCATGTCTGGTAATTTGGCTGGCAAAGTCATGATCTCAATCCCATCTAACACCCATCCCATCAGGATGAACTGAAGCACTGACTGGTAGTCGGGCCTCACACCCAACATCAGGGTCAGACCTCAGTGTAACATATTACACGTGGTTTTACATGCAGTCATGTGCAGGACTATTTCTTGGCTGGAAGCGGTCTTTAGTGGTTGCTTGAAAACCACAGGGTGACTCTAGAAAGTCACTGTGCTTGGTCAAGAAGTCTTGCACAAAACCCCTAGTAAAACCACAATGTGTTGCTTCTACACATTGTTTTTTTTTTTACACTGATTAAACAAATGAGACATAATATGGTAATTAGTGAACTTTAGAGGTGGGATTTGTTACCTTTGGACAGGGCCAGGCTTACTATTACCCCCTATTTCCAGTCTTTAAGTAGATAGAAGGTATCCAGCTGCTGACTGTAGCTAACAGATAAGAAAATGGTCTCCCCATCTAACTCTCAGCAAGAGAGTGAATAAGCAAAAGTTTTAGAACACCCCCATTTTCCATTATTTGTTGAGATTTAAGCAGTTCAAGTCCAGTGAATATGCAGAAATGGTACGAAGGTAAGCTATAAAGGTAAAGGTAAAAAAATAAAAATAAAAAGTTAGTGGTGGAACAAACTGTGTTACTACAGCCCCTGATGCATTAATAGGACCATACTGCACAACTGGACTTAAACCTCATGGGGCTGGTTTGGAATGAACTGAGAAGAAGGTGAAAGCAAAGCATCCTTCAAGTGCAAGACATTTGTGGGAACTTCTACAACAATGGGATGAACTTTTTGAACATCATTTAATTTCTGTTGTAGAAAAAATGTCAACAAAATGTTCAACAAAAAGAGTCAACGATTCCTTGTTTTTAAAATCACCAGTTGTTTACAGGTTCTGTACTCTAAATTAAGAAATAAGTAGAAGTAGGACGGATTCCCTCTGGGGATCATCACCATTCATTGAAAACTTGTTCCTGTGTGGTGTGGCTTGGTAAAGATAGCTGATGTACTCATATTGTTCGAGTGAATGGGTACTGCCCTTCACAAATGATATTTCCACAGTACTACAGCAGGTTACTCCAAAACCAGTAAGGAACAGTGAGAGAGTACAGAAACGGTGCAGCAAGGGGGAGACAAAACTCCTTGCAACTTCAGCCTGTTTAGTATCTTGTTGTATGATGCAATCTGGAACATGCTGTGTTTTCTAATTCCTTGCACAACCAAAGGTTGACAACGGTTCTCCCTGTGGCGTCTGCCTGTCTTTTCCAGCAGCTGACACTTTTTATTCTGACCTTAGTAACAGCCTGTATGGCTCCCAAAGGCAGCACTGACACTGTTTAACGTTGCTATTAGAGCTAGCACCCGCAGGAGAGCTTGTCACAGTCACAGACACAGTTATTAATGAATCCTCCAGAGCTCTAAGACACATCATTAAAACATGATGGGATCTGACCATTATCTGATGGGCGCAAAATCAATTCTGATGCCAACAAAAGGAAGAAGGACATATATATATAGTATGCTTTAATGTTTCCATTTTATAGATCAGCAGCACTGCCAGGTAAGAAAAATAAGAATACCAGACTAGAGCTCAATACATTCACCAAGCAACAACAATAAAATAAACACGTTTACCAATGGCAGTCCTGTTTTATGAGAAGATGTATTTGCTATCCACTCTGTGAAAAAAGCTATGTTGTTTCTGCTGCAGGTCTGTAAATATGATATATATAATTATTATTATGTAGAGATAGAAGATGGAGTTTCATTTGGAAGCTTAAAAGTGTTTCTTATAACAAGTACAAAACATATGGAGGCATAGCTTTCTATCTTCTCTGACACCATCTGACTACCAAAAAAATTCAATAGAACAGTTGAACAGATAGCAATGCAGCAGATCTCATCTCATGTTACAAAACAGCTGCTTGTACAATGCCTATAAAATGTATGCAAATGTGTTTTATTGTCTTGCAACACTGAATAAAAGTAGATGTAGTTAATGTGGCTTTTTTGACCCTGAACAACAGGAAAAAAACTTTCAAAGTGAAAACAGATCTCGACAAAGTGATCTAGATTAATGACAAATATGAAATACTGTATTCATCCCTTCCAAGTCAGTATTCATTAGATGCACACTTGGAAGCAGTTGAGTCTGTGTTGACAGGTTTATCAGCTTTGCACATGTGGACACTTTTTCCCCTTTCTTGCTTGTAAAACTGCTCAATCTCTGTCAGGCTGCAGGGGGATCATGAATGAACAGCCTTTTTCCACATTTACACATATTCTTTATTGGATAGAGATCTGGACTCTGAGTCAGCAGCCACTCAGGGGCATTAATGACTTTATGCCTGAGCTCATTGTTTTGCTGGAAAACAAATCTTCTTTCAAGTTTCAGGTTTCTTGCAGACTGCATCAGATTTTCCCTCATAATTTTCCCCGTATTTTGGTGCATTTATTTTACTTTCTATCCTGAGACCAAAATAGAGAGTAAAATAAAAGGTTTCAGGTTACAGTACCCTTATTGTCTTTATGAAGTAACAAGACTTTACTTTTTGGGTGTTATTCACTTTGCAACTTAATTTTTCATGATAGGATTAGGATAGGATGATGATAGGATAACAAGAGGAAATAAACATAAGAAGTTTAACAAAAAGTGGAATATTGGGGAAATGTCCGTTAGGAGCTGAGCAATAATCCATACATTCATAGCAAATTCCAATTATAAAAATAATCTTTTAATATACACTACATATTCAGTGCACAAAGAACAAATGTACAAAACACAAGCTTGACACATTGATTGAAACATAAGGTAAGCATGTTAAAAAAAATCAATTAACATGGTCTTGTGAGTTAATATCATCTTAATTAGTTAAAGTGATCAGCATAAATAGGACTGTAAATAAATTATGAGCCTTTCTTCTCTGCCTCCAAACATCTTTGGCGAGCAGGTTGTCGTAATTTATTTCCCCAGTGGACTTCTACTTGGGCCATTTGCATCTGTGAATAAAAGAAGGATGATTTAAAAGTATAAAATATGCATGAATTCAAACACACGAGAACTCAGAAAGCCTGCCGCTCTGCCAGCCTTTACCCTGTGTGAACCTGAACTCAGCAGGACTTTAAGAAACTGATAGCTGTGTTTATTCCGTTCTTCCTGCATGTCTGAGTAACTGCTGGGAGTATGCTTTCATCAGCTGGATCCCTTTATTTTTCATCCTCTCACTTCTCCTATTTCCTAGCACCGGTTTAATAATCTTCTAATAACATTTCCAACTCAAAATGATCATTTTACTTATTGCTTATAAGATAAGATAATAGATAATAGCATCTAATCACAGCATCTAAATTTTTTATGTGTCTACTGTCACTTTGGACAACACATTAAAGAGTAATTAAAGAAAGCGACCATGGTAAACGAAAAGATAATTAAATTAAAGCCTCTCTCTTGCCTACCTGCAGGATGCTTGATCGAAACGCTGACGCCTGTGGGCACAGACTGAAGAGTTGAGTTGGCAACGATGGGTGGGTCTTGGCTGCATGGTTGGCACAGGTCTAGGAAGACAGTCACAGCGCTCCACGTCTATCTCACAGTCGGGCATCCATGAACTGAGTGGAAACTCTAAGCAGGAGGTGTTAATGGAGGTGCATTTCAGTCACAAAGACAGTATGAGTACAAAAAATGACTTTTCATCTTGTTAGCTGAATCTCCATATTTCAACTTACATCAGTTTGGTCATACTCATATAATGTGAGTAAAATTCAAAACTATATCAAATTAAGAAACTATATTCTCTAGCTATTATATATACCTGGGGTTTTGGATCACAATATGGTTAAGGTTTTTTATGCCAACAGCTCTGTGAGGCTATGTTTTAAAGCTAACTGCTAATACACTCACAGAGACAGTGCTCACATACTGATGTTTAGCAGATGTATGTTTATCATGTTCACCATCGTTGTTTTACATCATTTAGTTATAAAGAAACTATAAATGTCTGTTCACGGTTTTGTGCCAATCCATATAGTGTTAGACATTTCAATTTATCAGATTTCTCACAGCTCCCTCTGGAGTCACAAAGACTTTATATAAGTTTTTTCACATGAGTACTCCCCATTACCTGTAAACAGATTTTGATGTGTAAAATCAGTTGTGTTGGACCACAGTGCTGTTCAGATCCTTTATTGTGACAGTACTATTACCACACTGTAAAAACACTCCATTACAAGTGAAAGTCCTGCACTGAAAAAGTTAAATGAGTAAAAGTATAGAGTATAAAAAATACAAGTACTCAATGCAGAAAAATGGTCCCTGTGAGTTAGGAGATATACGACACTAGTATATCTACTACATACATACTATCATATATTTTTTACTTATGCAGTAATGTTTAGGCAGGGGCTAATTTTTGACTATTTTATACAGGGCTGCAAATAAAGATTATTTTCACAAATCTCCTGGTAATTTTCTTAATCCATCTGTTAGTTGTTAGATGTGTAAAATGCATTGAGAAAGGCATTAAGTTATCCAGAGCTCTTACACCTTTACACTTTTATATGTCTTGTTAAGTCTGACCACCAGTAAAAACCACAAAATGATTCTGTTTATGAGACATGGACGAGCTGCAAATTGTCGGTTATGAGAACCTGAGACACAGTTGCATGAAAAATGACTTTAGTGATTCATTGGTCAAAAGTCAATGTTTAATTTTTTGAAAACTGACTAATCATTTAAGCTCAGATTCTATATACTACTTGATAGTTTAATTTTCTACACCACCATGATGTTTTGTGCACACACACACACACACACACACACACACACACACACACACACACACACACACACACACACACACACACACACACACACACACACACACACACATGCACAAACACACGCACACGCAAACACACACCTGGTGTACTGGAAGGGTAAGGAATGCATCTGTCAGTGGAACAATCCCAAATCAACCCACTAGCACAAAGTCTCCTGGAGTCCTCTGTCTCTGACAGCTGGCCCATCGGGGAGCAGCTGCCAATGAACCAGATGGATTAGAAAAATATCACAGCAAATTCAGTTGAGAAATCAGAATGGCTGAGGTTTTGGACTCACCCACTACTCCTGTGTGGTTGAGCATTACGTCGTATTATGGCAGGCTCCATGCACCGACACTCTGTATGATTAGCTACTTTTATTAGCACCGGTTCTGGTACAAACTTGAATGGAATGACACTGAGGACCTGAAACACACAGAATCATACACACACCCACACCCACACCCACACACACACATATACTGGTGTAAAAGTACTGAGCTACAAAGTATTTCCACTTATCATCTGAGATTTGGTCACTCACAGTTTTATTCACATATACAGTAGTTGTGTTTCTGCAGTTGACGCCCTCTTGATTGCAGCAACCACTGCACCTGTCAGAGGGAAAATAAATTCACATCTGGGTAGAGTGATGTGCATGGCAAAGAAAATACAGCAGTTCCACGCACACAGGACACATACAGTAAGTTGCTGTAGCTGATTCTGAGAAAATCACAAAATTCCTCCCTGTAAATAAATGTATGGTCCAACACATGGCTGAAAGGATGGTTACTAATAGGCGTGTTAAAGGAATATTTACTACTACTACTACTACTACTGCTACTGTCTATAGGATAAATATCTAGTGACATAGTTTAGTTTACCATAAAGACTCCAAACAGGGGGAAGCAGGTAACAAAATTATCCTACCAGCACTTCTAAAGCTCAGCAATTATATCTTGTGTGTTTAAACAAAAGCCAATCTTGTTGTCACCTCAACCTCATGGTTATGACCAGATGTGCTGTTTGACAAGGCAGGAGGTTTTTGCTCCTGGCCAAGAAATAACGCCCCTGTAAAACCACAACGTATTGTTCTTGCTATCTGTTTTTTGTGCATGGATTAAACAAACAAGATCTAGCATGTTAATAAGTGAGCTTTAGAGGTACTAGTAGGTGGAGTTTGTTACCTTTGGACAGAGCCAGGCTAGCTGTTTCTCCCTTTTACCAATTCTTATGCTACGCAAACAGACTTCAGAGCGGTGTTGATCTTCTCATCTAAGTCTTGGCAAGAAAGTGGAAAAAAACATTTCCCAAAATGTTGCACAATCACCAATACGATTAAAAAACATATTAAAATAGCCTTACAAATGGTGTTGAATGAGAAATTGTAGAACCTGTTAACACAATGACTGCTGAGACGTTTTGGTTTCATGTTAAACAAACCTGTGGACAGACACACAAGGTGGCTTGAAGAACATTGAGGGGTCAGTGCCTAGCTCCTTGGCCACATCAACGCATGTTTCCCTTGGCATGCACTGAGTCCGCTGCCACTCTTCATCTATGGCTGAATGCAAGACACACAATGTTCATTACCACATCTGTACACATAAAGCTGACTCTCATGTAACATGTACTGTATGTTTTATCCAACCTTTAAGTATCTCCAGGCTGTAAGATTCGGCAGCATAGCGTGTGGAGCGGTGTGACCCTACTGACCCTACCGGTGGAGAAGAGAGGGTCTCCGTCTGGGTTTCTGGCTGCTGAAATCTTAGGCGACACTTCCACAACTTCCAATCAGGAAAGTCTGCGAGCCTCAGCAACTCATCCAGGCTGGAGGCTGACCGCACTTTCTGTTCCCACTGCTTCATTATCTGCATGGATCATAGTCAGTCATCTTTTAATGTCTCACATTTACAAAAAAAAAAAAAAAAAAAAAAAAACAGATACTCAAGGTCTTTAGAGAATAAATTCTGAAGACTTTGGTGATCACTTAACGTTTTATTGAGCACCACCATCAGGTCAAAATTTCAATTCGTCCAATACTTTGGTTTATTACAAACACCTACAAAAGATCAACCTACGCTGTACTTTGTGTATAGGGCTTATTAGCAAATACTAGCATGCCAACAGGCTGCACAACCATGGTGAACATGGTCTTTACCTGAAATCAAATGTTCACTCAACCACTATTCACTTTTCAACAGACACAAAATAGTTTACTCAGCATTGAGCAGTAAATTGATTTTTCAGACACTCGTTTGCAGAATCATACAATGGAATTTTTTCCTTTTTTTCCCAAATTGTAGAATTTTTGAGGCATAAATTTCACCCTCATAAAATGGCGGAGGGTAAACGTAGTGCATTATTTAGTAAATAGGGAGCAACTTTGCAACTACAGACTAGCACTGTCACTGTGAGCATGTTAGCATTATGATGTTTGCATTTAGCTGAAAACTCTGCAGTGCCTAAGTACAGTCTCACACAGCCGTTAATGTGGCTTTAGACTTATTGAAGCATAAACAAGCAAGTAAACCGTAATAAAAGCTGAACTGAGTAACTACATTGGTAACTGTATCATGTGAATCATTTTCTGCTAGCACATGCCTTACAGTAAGGCTGAACTGATATGATGTTTGCTGTTTTATGAAGTGACTTGGAGCGCTTGGCCTGATGTCACAGCAATTAGTCAAAGTGTGAGCATGAACAGCTGAAGCAGCAACTGTGTGTGTCTGCTCCAGTCTGCCTTTCACGCCTCAGAACACCGCTCATTCTGAAGTCCCTGCTACCAAAGAGTATACATTTATGGATATAAGAGGGATGACATGATGCAAGATTTAACCCAAAACATCTAAAATACATGGTCCCCAGCCACCTAAACTACCAGCATGCAATCTGAGAGGAGGCAGAGGTGTCACCTATTTCAAATGACTATCAGTGCTGTCCCATGTGAAAGATTTTTACAGTTTTGTTTTTATTTTAACTTGTTGAAATTTTAATAGAAGTTTAAGAGCCAAGGGTGTGATCTATCTGAGCAAGAGAAGGGAGAATTCAAATATAGGAGTTCCCAGGCTCATTTTTGAGGCAAGAAAAGCCAAAGCTGGATGGTAGCTCTTCCACTGGGGCGGAGGCTACCCAGAGAGGACAGTCACGGAATCATGCACTTGTCTGTGCAATTTTTGTTTAATTTACTCTGGACAACTGTAATGATCTGGGCCCTCTGATGTGTTCAATGTGTTGCAGAACAGAGGGTGGGGCAGATTGGCTGGCTGACTGCTTCCACTTAAATCGGAGAAACAACAACAGAAAATAGGGAGGTTTCCCCTGCGCAATTTCTACCAGGGGATAGACCCACTAATGAGAAACAGAGAAGGAGAGTGCCTGAGAGCGGGATGACAGGAACTGAAAGAGAGGTGAAGATGGGGAGAGTTTTAGTAGAGCATGAATGGGGAGAAGGAAGAACAATGCAGATGACTGATGGCTCAATAAAGAAAATTGATTTAAGTACAAGAGTGAAGAACAGGAATGAAGTGGTTCAACAGCCCTTCTGACGCAGACACAGGGTTGACGTGCACTTCCTCTATTAGTCACATGCGAGTGCACACATGATAGTAATGATGTCGATTTTCAGTGAACAGACCACGTTGAGCACATGTGAGTGCTCTGCACTCTCAACATGCTCAGCAACCATTCAGGTGTGAGGACTGGATTATGACATAATGAGCGAAAAAAGGAAAGAGACTACACAACACGACAATATAAGATAACGTTATTTACAGAACCAAAGAAAATATACCATTATACATTAGCTGCACAAAAAAAGCAGTGAATTACAAGAGGTTGCCAATATTGATGCTTTGTTACATATTACATACTTGAAGACATAAAGCCTAGTGCCACACTTACCCTACTTCCTCCCTCTCTGTGCATACTGTGGCCCACATTTATCCAGCTCAGCTCCACCACCAGAGTCACCAAGCAGGACAGTCTGAACAGAGTCCGTTTCATCTTGATCATCATCCCTTGGCTCTGATCACCTTCTGTGAGAAGCACTCAGCAGTATGAACTTGTCTCCTTTTACTGCTGGGAGAAAGCACTTAGAACCGACTGCCTCTCCAACTCAGTTTCCCAGACCAGCTGAGTCCCTCGGACCACACACACACAGAGTTTTTTCAGTGCGGGTATGTGCAACACAAACTCTTGATCTTCCAGCTGCACAGTAGAGAGTGCGCAGTGTGTGCGAGTGTGTGTGTGTGTGTGTGTGCCTGAGCCAGACGTAACCTGTCACAGCAACCCAGACACCCATGAGCCAAATGGAGAACGCTAAAGAGGCTTTAAAACATGTACCTCTTAAGTCTGAAGCTTTGATGCTGAACCTGAGGTGTCCAGTTAAATAACAGCACTACTAGATCTCAGAAGTTGAAAAAAAAACAAAGGTCAAGATTCCCTTTAAGACTCCTTATCAGCAAACACACTGAAGGCCTATCAGATAATACAGGGTCTAAAGCCAAATGATCTGAACAAATTCCTCTCTGTTCAAACTCTTTTCTTCTTTATATTCCCACCTCCTGAAAAGGCTGCTGACTTCTGGTTTTCCTTAACTGCTAATTTCAGTGATTACAATATCTGTATGTAAAACTTTCCCTCTGTCACTCCTCAGTTCTCCAGACCCTACTGTGGTTTGTCAAAAAAAAAAAAAAAAAAAAAATTGGCCCTGAGGTCCAAGAATGCCCACACAATTCCTTCCTTTAAGATCTGGGCTAATTTTCACAGAGCTATGAGAGGCTAGTTTGTCTGTTTTGGTATCTGCCCTTATGTCTCTCCCACTGCTGCCGGTCGTGCTGCCTCAAAGCGCATTTTTATTTGCTTGTGTCCCTGTCGTGATTTTTTAATGTCTGTCTGTCAAGTGATCAAGTCCCATGCCTTTAAATCCCCTATCAGTGTCCTCTGGAGCTGCCAAACCGCACACAGCCAAAGAGCAGTAACATGTGTTTTAAATGTGATCCAGACCTCCGTAATGTGTGAGGGGAAATAAGATGCCAGCACCACCCCTGTCTGACCGACACCCCACCCCCTCGCCCATCAAGGCCCATTTGACTCAGCATGTAACACACATAATGGATTAAATATGAGAACAGCATTCATAATTTGTATGCAAATCAGGAACAGCGGTTTAGGCATCTTTTCTGTCGGCTCCGAAAACAATGCCTTTGATAATTACGAAACATGCAAAAACAACTGGAAAACGTATTCCTTTTGTTTTACAGCAGCTGGATAAATAAAAGTTAATGCCTGTTCTCAGCAAATTCTGTGGTACATCCATGTTTGACACCAAACATCAGAAAACATTTATAAAGCTGTTAGTTACTGGAAGTACAGTATGTTAGATTATCTTCATAACATGGTGTGCAAGCAACTTTCAGTTTCATAACAGCTCTGCTACATTATTATTTTAAACAGCAGAAGGAAAATGTAATAAAACTCAAACTTAGCAAGGGAAGTGGAGAGCAGTTAGAAGCACAATTTTCCTAAAATCTATATTTTACAAGGGAGAGGGGGTAAACTACTACTGTGCTAACAATGGGGCATATCATTCAGTCTCACATGAAGCACTTGGACATGGAACCAGTTAAAATGGAAGCTGGAAAGTACCACATGTCCTGTAAGCACATATAGCACATGTGAAAAATCAATACCGAAGTTTTCAAAAATAAAACTTTTTCACCTTTCAATTTTCACTAACAAGTATCTGTATAAATATGTTTCTATAACAAATAAGGCAATCATTTAGAGACAAAAGGGCAGATACCAAGACAGACAAACTAACAGCAACAAGAGTGCAGCACATAGTGTTTAGACAGAATCTCTGATCTTGGATCTCCAGTTTATGGCCCTTTCAAAGCCATTCCTTCCACTCTGGTAGTCTCTGATAGCCTCTCTGATCTCTTCCTCTGTGGTCATTACGAATGGACCTGAAGGGCAGACACAACATAGGAAATAAGTGCATGACCTGTATTGATAAAGTTCTGGTTTCAACTTCTTACACACATAAAGGATTTTTTTTTTTTTGTTGACGTGGAGGGATTCACTCAAATGACATACCGTGTTGTACCACAGGCTCTCTGATTGGTTCTCCAGCGATCAGCACAAAATGTGAAGCCTCAGAGCCCTGAGGAGGAAATAAGAGGCAGTGCTATCATCTTTGTGTGTGTGTGAAGTGGACTGACCAGAGCCTTTCGTTTGTAACTTCAAAATCAGTGGTCCCAAACCTAGGGATTGGGATCCCCCCAGTAATTCCTGAGATAAATCTGTGTGGTCACATGATGATTGAACACATACACATTTATTCAGACAGACAAAACTAAATGTGATGAACAAGATGGACAGATTTAACATGGAATAACAGAAAAAACAGGTAATGCTCATTTAACAAAATTGGGGAAAGCCAAAAGTGTGTTTTCACAAGTCCGCGACATCTGGAAGTCCAAACAATACAGCCTAAAAACAAATGTCCTTCTATATAACAGCAACATCATGTCCATTGACCTTGTATGGTTCTGAAAGGTGGCAGGAAAACAGAGTTGAAATGAAAAGAACTTAGAAATTGCCTATGTGGCATCCTATGCTCTAAAAACATTCAATCTTGGAACAGAAAAATAAAGGCAAAGGCATCGTCACCAATGACAATGTTGTGTGAAGGGACAAGCTGGCAAAGAGGAGGGAGGCTCAAAATGTTGCCAAGAATAGGAAACGATAGAGTAAGCTCATTGTGGCCTTATGTCCTACAGGGGATGAGAAGAATTAAGTAAGTCATCAAACAAACACATCACTAAAATCCAGATTAAGACGAATGGCGTGAAATATTTTCAACTTCCATATGGGTTGCATTGTGGACAAATGTTTGCGAGCGGCTGGCCTTGATAAAGGGACCATAAGTTTCTTACCTTGTTTTCAACCTTGACACAGTCTCCATCTCCAAACACCACAGTGTGATGGGGCTCCACCTTCTGCTGCTCTGCATCTGGGCCTTGAAGACAAAAAAATTACTGATTATATCAGTCTTTGAGCTCTTTTTGATGTATTTTTGAGAACAATCTATGACTTCTGGGAGTAGGAGCTACTCACTGGGGATGAAAAAAAACCAAAAACATGGATAGACTTAAATTCTTAAGGATCAATCAAAGAAAATAGGGAGGAAAATTGGATGAAATCTGTTCAGACATTTATATTATCATTTAATTATTCACCTCAAACCAGTTTACTGACTGTTATTAAGCTGTCATGTGCATGATTAACAACAAATTTGTTTAATACATTTTTGGATATCACAAATCTAACGTAGCATAACAAAACCACTTAATAAAGGCAATATTTCTATATAATCACTGTGACATAGATACATACATATTGAAATACATGCACCTGCAACTTTCAGACATTTTGACCTGGTATAGCAGTTTGTTTGTTTGCACCACTTACTGACACTAAATGCTGAGAAACCCAGACACTTTCACTTGTGGTCGATACATTCATCAAAGCCAGCTGGTTCTGTTTTTGCCAGACAACATGTAGAGTTGGAAACTTAAGATTCAAATAACTTCTTTAATCTTAGCAACCATTTTCATCCTTTCGTGTCATCAAAACATCTGTCAGCAATTACAAGCAGTCTGAGAGATCCTGCAGTGTGATGATGGTGAGTGACCAAATCATAAGGACATTTTTTTTGAAAGAATATTAAAATGGGAATAAGAGGTTTCGACCAACCAACAAAACCTCTAAAAATGAGTTTGTTGTCTGAGAGGATCGCTTCTCATGAGAGGGGAATTCCCTGATCGCATGATGTCGTCCAGTGAGCAGGAAATGCAGTATTTCAAAGTATAATGTCAAACAGCAACACTAATATAACAGGGCGTAGTTATAACATGTGGGTAAGGTGACTGATACCAAGCCAAACTCTAAGATGGCCATATATTATACACAGTAGTGCAATAATTATTACAGTGACATTGGGTAAATTTCAGAGTCTGAAGACATCATAGTTTAGTGACAGTGTGAATCCATCAAGCTTTAAAGTGCAACACATGGGCCTTTTGGCTCTGAATGTAGAAGGGAAGCTGCGACTGGACAGAGATCACACACATATTTGTAAAGTAGATATGGCAGCAGGAGGAGCAGGGAAGGAAATAAGGGAGTGATCACATACACGGAAGAGAGTGCACATGTACAACTAAAGAATGCCTGTATTACCCTGATTATTTGTGATTTCTTCTTCTTCTAATATTAATGTGAATGGTTGGACAGTATGAGTCAGGTAATGTGTCCATAAGGGAAGTAAACTATCTCTTACTGCAAAACCGAAATAAAAAAAGGTGCACAGCGGACCTTTCTTAACTCACCAATATGAATGGATCCTGACAATGTGTAGATGAATGTAGTCCATCCTGTCAAACACAGAAATATTTTTTGTAACAAATATAATAAAGAAGAGCATGGAGGTCGGGGAAACAAGATGTGACAACACTGACGTGTCAATTTCTAATTTGATATGATGAACTTGTTTGCAAACAGGTGCTTATTTACACATTTTAACATTTAAATATAATAAATCTACAGAAGTAAAAGGGTGCATCAATTTTACACATGCAGTTCAGCTTATTTGTCACAAGAACCACTACTTAGCCTGTGAAAACAGTTTTATGTCTTCTGTTGACCTGAAGGAAGCTTTCTAAAGTCTGAAAAAATAATCCTGATGACAACATTAGGGTTAATGAAAGATGACATCCAGCTGTATTACTAAAATTGATGTAGGATCCTGTGTTCTTGGAGCTTGACCCATACTAGGCACCAAAGGTCAGGATATCTCAGCCTCTTCCACTTCAGTTTCATCAAACTTGTTAATTTCTTCTTTTAATCTGTCCCTTGTGAGTCCCCCAACTTTATAAATCATTAAATTATTTGAACGCCTGCTTAAGGCTAAAGGATTGTTTAAATCTTTGTTTAATCCATAAAAAAGCAACACACACTCATTAGTACCTAGAGATTAGTTGTATCTAAATGTCCCATCCTTGCTTCCAGGTATAACTGTGTAACTGTTACATATCAAATTAACTGAATAAAAGACGTAATACTGTTGAAAATATTTGATCTGACACCTCAAAATGTGTCTAAATAATGATGTAAACTGAGAAGACCTCAAATTACACTTTGCAAATAATTAACTATTATTACACTATTATGAGGTTAAGCCTCAGTGAATTTAAATCTGAAATTGCTTCGCCTGTTCCTGTCTCTTTCTCTCCATGTTGCACTCTCTCTCTCTAGCTCTGTTAATGTGAAATTATGAGCTGTCATGTCCTCCCACAGCTTTAAAAGCTTTACAAGCCCTGAGGTGTCTCTGTAAATGTCTGCTGATGACATTTTTTCCGCATGTCTTACTCCTCCACAGTTAAAGTGCAGCCTTTGATCAAATCACCTAGTTTGAACCCTATCTATCTTGTGACCAACACACGTCTGAATAAAGTTTGTAAAATGCAAAATACAGAACTCTTGCTATTAACAGTGTGGTTAAATATAATTACTGTGGACTGTAACTAGAATGTGTGAGAAGAGCGGGCTCTGTGATAGGAGTTATGCAGAAGCAGTTATAGCAATATCTATCTTCAAGGTACCGTGGAGTTTTGACCATTAGTATCACTATGGAGCACTGTTTTTCTGAGAGAGTTTTGTTTGGAAACACATTAACATGTGGGTGATGTGATTCACATTCCTGCCGACTGTTTCGCAGTATTCCACAGATCTACAGGTAACTTAGCAAGAAACTCAGCAATGCATCAGGGAGGAAGAACCTGCATGTTTGAGCAAACATGCAAGCAGAAAAATCTGCTTTGAGGATGCTTTATGAAATGAAATCAACTTCATGAGCAGAAACAAATTCAATTTATTTATCAGGCCTCCAAAAGCCACAGAAAGCTACTGGCCATACCAGACAAAGCAAGGTTGCACCACCGAAACCCTTTGTGCGTTGAGTTGGTCAAGGGTGAGTTTTATCAGTTATGAATTTAACATTTCATTTTCAAGGTGAAAAGAGAGCAATTTCTACATAGTCTTGCATTGAGGATTTGTTTTGGTTTGTTTTTCTGCTGCTTTTCAACAAAAAACAAAATAAAAAAAACAAACAAAAAAAAACATCACACACTGTTCTGAAAAATATGACATTTTGACCTGGTATTGCAGTTTCTGACATGAAGGACATGTCAGAATAGAGGTATGCTTCCAGTGACAAAGAAAAATAAGGGCTGACCTAAAGTCAGTCCCGAAGCATCTTGAAGATGCTTTTGTGTAATCATCATGGTAGATCACTCTGGCACGTTTATTACTAATCAGCCATTTATAGACATAGCAAATTTAGAAATGCTATTCTCCTACCTGAGGGGACTGGCTGCACATGCATGGCCCCTGCCTGCAGCCTGAAGTCCAGGTACATGGTTGGTGTCCTTGTGAAAACCTTAGACTATAAGAGAAAACACAGACAGTCAGAAAATATGCATACTCACCAGACTCACAAACAGCCACATGCCTTAAATATTTTGCATAAAACAGAAAACACATTCATACAAACTCATACAAACTAACCCCTAAAACTGACATAGTGGCGCCAGTGACTGTCATGGTGATTTGTCCACAACTTCATTACATTACTTTGGTTTACACTGCTGTTCCCTGCAAATGAGTTGTGAACATCGAGTTGCTTTGACTTCACAACCTACTAATCATCCCATGGTTTTTCTGAGATACAAAGTCAGAATCTATTAAATAGTAGTCTGATGGATTACATGTCTTCCTTTTCACCAGGTGGTATATGTGGAATTTTACAACATCAGATCCATGATCTTACTCCTCAGTAAATGACCTTAAAGAAACTCTCAGAACTAAGGCTTTGCAAAGAGGAAACATGGGTAAGAAAGTGGGCAAAGTGAAGGGAATGCACTCAGTGATGAAGTAATTACACTTTACAACTTCACTAATTACTCAACAGCTAAAGTAAGAAGTTACATTACTCATTACATGACTTTGGTTTCTCAGCCCTGATCCACTAAATGGGCCTTTTACAACTTCAGAGCTTTTACACATAGAAATAGAAAACAAGACAACGTGGTTCAACAGTCAGTCCATGACATGCAGGCATTTACTGACCCTCAACAGCTATCTGAACATCCCTAGTGACTGCAGAAGTAGCCTCCTCACAGTGAAGCTGTCAGAATCCCACAACCACCATATATCCCCCAGTATATCAACTGAAATGTGAAAACAATGAGACAATGTGATGAATCTACAAAGAATCATCATTTGAATCTGCAGCGCTCCTCGACTTTATGGAGCTTCTTTATTATTATTATCCTTTAGCTTTATTCTTTAGCTAGCTTCGCAATTTTGATTCACACTCAGTGTATTTTTGGCTACACACAAAATAAATAAAATAAAATAAAAAATAGTGGAACATTCAGCAGCTAAAAACCGAGATTTTTTTTCCTCAGGAGCTGGTAGAGACTAAAAACAGAGCTAAAAGAGGATGAATTTTGGACACTTTTTGTACACTTTCATTTTTAAAGGAACAGAATTGGCATTTTTGCCTATTGATCTACACTCAATAACCAATAATGACAAAGTGGAAACAGGATCTTATTACACAATACAACAATACAAAAAGAATTCAGGTAATACTTCTCACTCTGGCACTCCAAATTGTGGTCAGGTGCACCCATTTGCTTTAATAGCAAATGGGTTGGATGTGTCATGAAACTTAAGATGAGTCCACCTCTGGCCAACTGAATTGACCGCACATAGTTTGAAAGATTAGAAAGGACCACACACTGCATGTCATGATAAAAACCAAGCCATGAAATCAAAGGAACTCTCTGTGGACCTCTGCAATAAGACTGTGGTGAGGCAGAGATCAGGGTATGGGTATAAAACTATTTCTAAAGCTTTGAGTGTTCTTAGGAGCACAGAAGCCTCAGTGGCCACAGCAGGTGGGACTCCTAGAGTTAGCCATCCAACCAAACTGAGTAACTGGGCAAGAAGGGAATTAGTCAGGGAGATGACTAAGTGACAACAGTCAACAGAACGAGTTTTTGATTTTTTTTTTTAATGACCAAAAAAGTCCGTTATTACAGACATAAACAATGACAAAATTCTAATGAAAATGAACAAGGGGATTTTTACCACTGGGAAGTCTGTTATTTTTAAATCCCACACATAGGAGCTGTAAACAATCCAATTAGTACTTTGATCATCTATTGATTTCTTACTTGTAGGCTTTCTCCCCTTTCTTATGTTCATTTTATACTATCAAATGCATATTGTGACCTGTTCTTGCCTCAAGTGTACTTCATTGACTGTAAAATGTGGTTAAGGGAGTCTTCTTACCACAACAACAAACTTTAAAGGAGTAGGGTCATAAAATCAGGGTCAGGTTGAGTTTAAACCAATCCCTAAAGAAACTTATACAGAATAAATACAATAAATGCAGAGAAATGACTGTCTCCTGCCCTGCAGTAACCCACACAGTAAACACAGACACAGACACACACACACAATTCAAATCATAATTTGTGGATCTGCCTTCACTCAAAACCTCATGTTTGCCTCACATCCTTAAACAGCTTCCAGATAAATGTCCTCTAATGTCCACAAGTATAAATGTCCTCACTTTCCCACAATATCCTCAATCCAAGGCCTTAAAAACTGGTCCTCATAATATATAGCCACACAAGCGCACACACGAAAACACATTACACAAAGTTCAAACCATAATTTGCATATGTATAAAAACACAGGATGGGAAAATCTGCTTCTCATTTGCTGTTTCCTCTTTTCAGACAAACACTCCTTACAACACTGGTTAAATACTGTGGTTAACAGGCATTCCCTCAAACACACACACACACACACACACACACACACACACACAAACACACACGCACACACACCAACGCATGCACATTTATGTCATTGTCAGTTTTTCCTGTTTGCCTCCAGCGCCCAGCAAATGAGCAATCACCATGAGATCAACAGCTACCAGGAAAGTAAACATTATGCTGAGTTTCAAAGTGCTCTTCTGACAGTGGCTTGATTTAAAGATGTTGCAGTGATATCACAACTCTGCAGGCAAATGATGGACATTCTCACACACACACACACACACACACACACACACACACACACACACACACACACACACACACACACACACACACACACACACACAGATGCACACCTTTGCTCCTAAAGCTTCTCCAGATATCACAGCAACTGTAACTCCTCCCTGGCTGGGTTTGGGGATTTCTGAGCCTTTAAGCTCCTGGTACGCTGGTTCCACCATCTTGTCTCGCCTCGACAGGTTCACCCACAGCTGTAAGCCCACCACCGGCTCCTCTGATACAGGCATTTCAGCATGGACCACACCCTTTCCTGCAGTCATCCACTGGTGGACAAGGAGAAATATGTCAAATATACCATATACAGCATATGCCATATATATGTGCTTGTATCTGCTGATGACAGTGTACTTGTTTTTTTTTTTATTGTTTTTATGAGATCACCAGAAGTGGGAATATTTCTATGAGCCATGTATGACGCATGACACTAGGAATAGCTCTGCTGGTCAGTTAGGTGGTCCATCCCTTTGGTCCTGACAGAAATAACTCAATAACATTTTGAGGAATTGTGATGAAATTATGTACAGACTTAAATGTTCCTATTGTATTGCATAGTATTGTATTGTATAATATTGCTGTAACTCTGGTGATCCCCTGGCTTTTCATCTTCGGCCACCGGCAGGTCAGAATTTTTACTTAACTGGTAAATTACAGTATCTCAACATCTACAAATTAGATTTGCACAAAATTTGGTTCTAACATGGTGATAAGATAATGTGTCCTAATTACCCTATGATTTTTAAGAGCCATCTAGCGTTACCATTTTGACATTTTTGGCTCAACGTGAAACAACTGGATGGATCGCCGTGAAATCTGGAGCAGACAGTTATGTAGTTATGTCCCCCTCAGGATGAATTCTAATAACTCTAGTGATCCAGAGCCCAGCCTCAGTTTTATTTTGTGTTTATTAGTAATTGGGATATGTTAGAAGCATGAGTACAACCTCACAGAAAGTTTTTGTCAGTGAAACAACAATCACATATTAATGATTTTGTCCTTAGTTGGTGTATGTGTTTTAATGTGTGCATCAAAACAAAAGTTATTTTCTATATAATACAGAGACATTCTTCTGATAGTTTTCTGAATATAATCTGAATACAATTTTTTATAGAAAAAAAATTGCATGTGGGACTGGTTTCAGGCAGTGGTTCAAAACACTGGATGAAATTAAGTTAAGTTTAACAGCTTCTGCCTCTCCTTCCGGCCAGCTGCAAATTTTGCTTTAATGCAGCTGGCCACTGATAATTCATCGGTAATTGTTCATCATGCTGTTGGTTTCTTTTATTGCTGCGTGCTGGGTATTTACTGTGAGGGAATCTATTAAGTTTGGGAACTATTTCAATTTTATCGATTCCGATTCTGCTCATCACATCTGGTTCCTATCGAATCTTGGTTCCGAGTCCAATCTTTTTTTTTTTTTTTTTTGAGGGAGAAAAAGAACATATATTTCATGATCAAAAACTAGCCCAATCATATTTTACTGTAGAACTAAAATGTTAGTTATACTGTCAGCTGTTTCTGATGTGCTACACAGGAAAACATATAAGAAGACTAAAGTCCATGGATATTACCGAGAATAAAGAGATATAAACAATGCAACTTTGCACACCTAAATGAAGGAGACTTAACTGTAGCAAAAGCCTGATATACAACCCGATATACAAAGTGAGTGTCAGCTCATCTATGTTTTGTACCTGAAAGTGAAAAATTGCTATTGTCCCTCAGAAACAATCAATAAATTCTTCGTCATATTGCAGGTGCTTTCTCTCTTGCACAATATATCCTTGCTTCTTTCAGAGAAGCTAAGCCGAACTTTGGGTTTGCTGTACCTTCTCTCACACTTTGTTGACATAGTGAGTAACACATGACGTGACATCAGGTCAGTGTAGCAGGTCCTGCAACTTTTATGCACTGTAAAATGCTCAATGCGGTGCAACTGAAGTATGCAAAAGTTGGAACTTGGAAATTTGGAACTCGTTCTTCATACCCAACCCTACTGGGTAATAAAACGTGCTTTGATATGTAAAAAAATTGAGCCTGTAAAAAAATACAGTGAAAATGAATACAACAAAATTGTTTCTTCCAATTGTGTTCCTGGGCACAGAATAGTGTGATTTTAAAATATTGATTTCCCCTAAAATGGACATTGTGGGACCCGACACCCTGCTTTAATCTGAGCATTCCCTAAAGGACAGGCAGGCATCTGTTTGAGCATCTGCAGCTCCCACGTGACGTCCGAGCCTAAAGAGGATGCACATGGTGGGTTAAAGCAAATTCAGCTGAACTGACTGAACCTCTGCTTCAGACTGAAGCTGAGTCAGCAGCCTGTTTGTGTGTGTGTGTGTGTGTGTGGATTTAACTTTACTACTTTAAAAACACAGGAAACAACCCACAGGGCATGATATCCAATTAGTGTGAGTGCACAACGTTATAATGCATATGTAATGAGTTTGTGGGGATTTGCAGACAAAAAGGCTTAAGTCTTCTGCTCTTGTAGCTTGTGAACTGAATGTTTCTGATTCAAGTTAATGACTTGCTTAAAATCTACTACATTTACAATTAGAGGCTTAAACCCATAACAATGATCCCTCTGTTACATAACATGTACCTAATATCTGAGAAAAAAAAATCAGAAAATAAAACCACTTCATTAAGCAATTTTATTGGTGGTAAAGTTAAATGAATAGTACGACGTTTTGGGAAATATGTTTATTTGTTTTCTCGCTGAGAGTGACCCGAAAAGATGGATGCCACTCTCATATCTAAAGGTAAATATATGAAGCTGCAGCTTTAGTTAGCAGATTTTGGACAGAGTCAGGCTACCCGCTCCCCCCTCTTTCCAGTCTGTCTGTGGCTTCATACTAAGTGTACAAAAATGAGTGTGATATCAAAATTTTCATTTGACTTTGGGAAAGACAGCAAATAAGCATTATTTCCAAAATGTCAAACTATTTCTTAAAAAACAAAATCCCAAAAAATGGACACTATAAGCAGTTATGCAGTACCTGCAGATCCCCAGGTTTCAGTCGTCCTGAATGACCACAGAAGTCTTCATGGGCTGTGATCCCCTCTAAAACATATGTTACCTGGAGGAAACACACATTCACATATGTGGAATAAACAGCTAGATCAACATTCTGCATGATTGCTTCATACAGATGACTTCATAATTAGTTATATATAAAAATAAATGCAAAGAGCTGCAGCATATTTTTATTTATTTGATCTTTGTTATCATTTTGACAGGTCTGTTATAAAGTATTTAACTGTTTTTTGCATTGAGTGAAATTCATGTTCTAGGTTTCATGAACTCAAGACACGAGCTTACAAATAAGTGCTGCTTCGACACTAAAAGCACGTGTGCGCTCGTCTAACTACCCCAGCGGTCAGACTGGACAGGAAGAGAAGTGCTGCGTTTGGGGTCATGGGTTCAAAGGTGAACATCTGCATAAGGGAGGAAATCTCGGGCCCCTGCAGTGAGCTGCCTGTGATCTGTCTCCACAGCTGTGTGATTTCAAAAGTCAGGCGAGTATGAGCAAACACACCTGCTGAAAGGCATGCTGGGAGTGTAGCCTAGTCCTGTCCACCCACACTGGGATATTTAAGTTGCATCTGCCAAATCAAACACACTTGGAGAAACGTCTGGCAAGCTAAGGACAATATCTGTGTTTTTTTAAGTTTCGACTTTAAAAAGATACAAATCCTCCGGCCACATTAGCATCAGTGAGGTCACAGTATTATTGCCAATACCACAGTACAGACACATTTAATAATAACTTTCGAACACCTGGTGACATTTAACTAAAATTCAAAAAGCATTTGACAGGCTTGTGGTGAACAGCATTTAGCTCAATTTGTTTTTATGAGAGATACATTTATTTACAAAGCCATGTTCAAAAACAAGTTGGAGAGCCAGAATAAGAGCAAATGTATATATTTTCCATTACTTGGGCCTGAAATGAAAAATTATTTTCCCACTTTACTCAAACATACAGCAGAAACCAGTAAAGCCCAGGCAAAACCAAAAGGTTGTTCATTTCTAAAGACGCAATAAAAGGAAAAAAAATGAGTAAGGAGTACAAACATCCCTTATTGTATAAATGATGAGTGCAACTATTGAAACTTTTCAAACCATGCACAAATGCAATTTGCCATGACTAAAAGCAGCATTAATTGACTTGGCCAAATCAGGGCAGAAGAACAAGCTGTTTTAGAGCTGAGGGGTATATATATATAGAGGGGTATATATATATATATATATATATATATGTGTGTGTGTGTGTGTGTGTGTGTGTGTGTGTGTGTGTGTGTGTGTGTGTATATATGTATATGTATGTATATATATATATATATCTACACATTACACATTGTCATGTTCATTATAGCAGCTAGATCATTCTAACAAATAAATTACACAAATAAATCACATAAATCTTGTCGTTTCATTTGTGACAAACAGCCCAAAAGCCTAAATGTAAATTAAAATTCTCAAATGTAGAGGCTGTAACCAGCAATCTGATATAATATCTAATATCTGATATTTTTAATGTGAAAAAGTTATTTTAGTTATCAGTATTGTCATCAGTTACATCTTGGTCAAGTAAATAATCTGTTACTCCTTTTCAATACTACTCTATTGTCAAGACATTAACTGGAGACAGTAAATAAATGACAAAACGCATGGAAGGAAAGGTGGGAAATAAAGACAGAAGGGAAGCTGAACTGTATTAGATGACCAGGTTTTACATGTAATTAAAAAGAGGCAATGTCTACTTTTTAAAAGTAGAGAAAGGGGTGTCAATAGCAGTAGACTTCATTGTTGTATACTTTTAAAAAATGACTCAAAAGTGGAGCTTCAGCATCTGAGAATAGTTTGTGTTGGTTTATGGGCAGAAAATCAATAAAAGAAAACCATATTAAAAATGTAAAGTAGAACCTAATCTTTAGTATGTGTATGTTCAGTACAACAGGCTACTCCAGTACTGTGATCATGTGTCAAGACCAAAGAAGACTCTCCTTGGTGGAAACAGAGGACATTAATTTCAGACGGACAGAAAAAAAAGGCCTATGGTTCCACAAAAACACAAGCACTGGCAATTCCTCTCTTTCAAAATAGGGGATTTTTTTTTTTTTTTTTTTTGGAGTGGTCACGACAAAATTTTGAACTTGACCTTGAACTTGACCTTATGCAAACTTAACAGTACCAGCATACAACAGATCTCTGACAACTTTGGATTTCTGTATGATTTTTGAAATCTATAAATCTAAATCATAATTTGAGGAAAACAAAGAGTACAGTAAATCAGTTTCTGGACACTGTCCCGCTGTCGCCATCTGGTGATAAAAGAAGGAATGTCACCCTTCAGCAATGCTTGTCCCATGCTTCTGTTGTTATGCTCCTTTTTTAGTTCTCCTTTTTTAGTGCAAGCAGTGTTACCAGTTCAGCACTGTGATGCTGTTTTGAGACAGTGGTGGGAGGATGTTGTACTTGTTTTGCCCACGCAAGCACCTTGCATCATTGTTTAAATGTGTGTGAATGAGAACTGAAACTGTAAGTTGTTTTTGACTTAACATAGAAAAGCCTCCACCTACGTGCAGGTCATTTACTATTTATATGATTTCACTGTTGCAATGCAAATCCTGTGCTACTAGAGTTAGATTTGTTTGTGAGTAGTAATGTCCTGTCACTATCCTATCTTATTCAAAGTTCTTCTTCAGTTCAAAGTTCTGAAGAAGAACTAAAGAAGTGTCTTGGATGAGAAGTGAAATATCTGCATCCAGGTCCAGCTGCCCTCGATTCAACTCTTCTTGGATAACCATGGCCTGGATGACTGAGAATCTTCACAGGCACAGACTCAAGACTTTTTTAAGCATTCATAACTTTCTCCAGCTTATCTAAATATTTGCTGGCACACCGAATAGTTTGAAAAAAATAGAATTATAGTCAAAGACACTTACTGTCTCAAATCCTCTGTGAGGATGATCTGGAAAACCTGATGGCTTGCTCACTCTAAACTCATCTAACATCAGGAAGGGATCCAGGTTCCTCAGCTGGAAATGATATATGTACAGTATTACATGAATTGCTGCTGCTGTGTTGCACTTTTAGTAAAATGGATAACAGTTGATTTACATTAAAATCTTGAATGACTTACCTCCTTTCTCCCGATGCTCCTGCGGACACGAGCACCCACTCCCTCTTCTTGTTCCACACTCAGAACTGTCTTTTCCACTTTCCTCACATTCATTGTGCTGGGAAAGGTTTCACTACAAAACATAAAATACAATAATATTCATTAAATAACCATAAAAAGCATTTATGGACACAATTAAATAGTTTTTCTTTTTCTTTTTATTTATTTAATTTCCTTGAGCACAAACACCCTGGACAGACAAAACATACAATTAAAGTTTCCAATTCACCTGTGCCCAGTTATGTAAAGGGGTTTTCTTTTCGTTATTTCTTAAGGATGTTGTAGAAACATCTGAAATTCCTTTCTAAGGCACATTACTGGTCTAAAAACAAAATCTTATCATCTTTATTGCAATTCAAAGTGTTATCGCCTATCTTTTAAGAATAACACGAAAAGGCCCCAAACTGGACTGAGGAGGAGAAACCTTTTGGACGACTTTTCCAAAATAAAACATTGCGAAATAACACGAAATGACACAATAACCGGAAAGATCACACAATCACAGGGTTTTCCCGGTTTCAAAACCCGCTTATTGATGTAGCCTTTCAGGAGCGTCTCAGTCGCCCACACCGATCTGGCAGCAGCGCTCTCCTGTAAGTGTATCAGCTGAGCAGTCAGCTGAGCAGATCAGCTGGTTCCCAGTTGATCTTAGCGCTGCTGTTGTTGCTGCTTGCGGCGGCTTGGTCTGTTGTAACTTTCGCTATATTAATTTCCGAGTCGCTTCCCTTTCAGTGTTTTGTGTTGCATAACCCCTGTCCTGGGCGCTCCCCGCTAGGTCAACCATGAAACTGCCATTTTACTTTCTTGAAAACCCTCTGCAGAATTTAAAGAGCCCCCGTGAAGCAGTTTCTGCTGTAAGGATTTCTTCGACGCTGCCGCACGGTGCCTTTTTTATTAACTGCATACTTTATTATATTTTTAAATTTTTGCACAGCGGAGGCGGAGATGGTCATTCATTTTACTTGGGAGAAGAGTTACGAATCATCTGACACGAACAGCACTTTCATCATTTGTTTTAACATCGCTGCCAACTTGAATTACATTGAAAAATACCTCAACAACTGACTCAAGCATTTAATTTCTAGACAGCAGCCAACCAACCACCTACCTGAAAGCAAAAGACAAGTCCCGACACAATTTTGATAGTTTTGACTTTTTGTTAGAGTGAAATTTGAGTCACCACCTGGTTAACTGCGGCCCTTTCACCTCCTCAGGTAGGATTATAACGCGGAAGTCAGACAGTGGGCGTGGCTTAAGAAGATCTTAATCGGAGGGTAAATAGCTGGACATGATAGGGCAACAGTGCTGATTTGTTTTTACAAAACACCGAAGTAGACTTGTTTTAAAGAGACAATCCACGATCCAAATGTGACCCAAAGAATATTTCCACTACTGCCACAGGGCTGAAGGTATCACTCCCATTCAAGCCAAATTTACTGCCCAGAATCACAGATTGGTCTCAGGGAGTTTTACAATACCAATAACACACACTATATATTCCTTATAAATTATTTAATGCCATAAAATATTTGCTCACATCAGCCATGTTTTGAACCCTGATGTCAAACACATCAGATAAGGAGCAGAGAATATACAGATTTTCTATAATGTCGTAACTTTTTTAAAAAAGGAATAGATGACTGCTCACGACATGTGAATTTGAGTTCTTCTGGCTAAATGCTAAGGTTAAAGCCACAACAGGCCCTGCATCTGTTGAATATATTCTTCAGTTTTAGATTTCTCCCCATTCAGTTCAGAAGCACCTCCACTGTCTCGTTGCCGAAGGCGCATGATGTCCTTGGCGATACGCATGCTGGCAGCCTGTCCACCAGCCAGGTTTACTGCATGAGGTCCAACCTGTACGTGGTAAATAAAAATGGGAGATACATACACTGTAAAATCATTGTACAAATTGTTGTAGAGACCTATTTTTGCACAGAAGACCTGCCTGAAGAGCGGTGTACTGCCCCATCAGATAGAGCGGGCACCCTTCTGCCCACTGTAAGCTTTCTGATATGCACGGCCAACCATCTATCACCTTTAAGGGGGGCAAGTCGGACACATCTTATGAATCCATTAGTCTTAAATCATGAAAGTAGAGCACATGGGTTAGTTTGAACAATGAATACACTGATCTCGCCATCCTTAAAGCAAGTGTAAAACCAACCAAAACTTTTCTTTTGTTCCCCCGTCCGTACTTCTCTATATACATAAATACTATACATATATAAAAACATTTTTTTGTTCAACCCACCTGAATTGGGAATTCTTTTATCACCTCAGAAAGCAAAGGGTCCTGTTTCACATCAAGTTTGCAGCCAGTGGCGAGCCAGATCATATCTCCAGTCCAGTGGTCTCCATCACTGAGGGAAAGACTCCAGGCCTGGCTCTTGTAGCACCAGCTGGCTTCACTCACCTGGACAGTTGGAAGACATCCTATAACTCATCTCACATTACATTATGTTACTGCACTTCAAGACTCATTTGATCTCGCGCAACCTCACCTTTTCGTGCCTCATTTAATGTCACCTCATATCATCTATTTCATCTATTTCACCTCATATCATCTATTTCACATTGAGCTCACTTCAACTGATGTCGTCTTACCTAAGGTGACCTCACTAATCTAATTTCCTCTCACCTGATCTCACGGCACTGCACTTCAATTTATCTCACCTCAATTCATCTCATTCTCTCACCTCTCACCTCAATTGACCCCACGTCATCCTATTTCATTTTAACTGGCCTCGTCTTATTGTAGCCTACTTTATCTCACCTCATCTTCCTCCTGTATTAACTCATCCGACCTCATCTCGTTTTATATCAGCTCATCTCATTTATCCTAATCTCACCACCAAGTCCTGTCCCTTCACTTTACTTCACCTCATTTCATCTGACTTCCTCCTTTCTCATCTCATGTCACCTGATCTTGTCTTATCTTTAATGACGTGCCATTGCCTCATCTCATTTTATCTAAGCTCATGTCATCTGACTTTATCTCATGTCACCACACATCATCTGACTTCCTCCTATCTCATCTCATGTCACCTGATCTTATTTCATCTTTAATGGCCTATCACTACCTCATCTAACTTCATCTTAGGTCATCTCATTTGACCTCATCATCTCATTCACTACACTGTCATCTTATACCTTTCTCATGCACCATTACCTGACAGTATGTCTTCACCTCCACCTTCCCATTTAGTATGAATGGCTTTAGGTGGATGTAGGCCTCTGGGGTGACGGCCCCTCCTTTCCTTGCCTGGCGAATCATGGCCAGCCGTTTGTGAAGACTCCGTTCATTATAGAACTGTCGGAGGTAGGCTTGGCCATCCATCTTGATGCCATGCTCAACGTGGGAGTAACGACCCACCAGGCTCTCCACATCACCCACATCAAATTGTTTTAACTGCAGAAGAAACAATGCCGACTGATATGTGCGGTGGATCCAGACAGGTATATCTACAGTAATTCTTTATGGTTGGTCTACATGCAGTTTCACACTGTAACTAGACCTGGAGGTGCTTCCTCATGACCCACATCACGTGGCTGGCACCTTGCTGCAGGGCAAGTGAGACGACATGAGCACTGGTCAGACCTCCACCAACTACCATTACTCTCTGCCCTGTCTCACAAACTACACACGATTCTAGACACACATAGGCATACGGTACTTGTAAAGGAAAGTGTTGGAGTGAGGATGGGGGTCAAACAGCCACTGAAGTCTTCAGAAGCACAGAAACCTCAGGTGAAAGCAAAGTATTATTACATTGTTCTGATATTCCTGGCAAATGTGCTAATGCATGAAAGTATGTAATATTGTTGCTTGGCAATACCAATTATCATTACAGCTCTCAGACAAATGTTAAAACATTGCTTTGCTTTTCTGTAATATTGTGATGTTACATAGCCTTCACAGGAAATCTGGCTTACCTTGAGTGGCAAAAGTCTCTTTCTGTCTCTGAAATTCTGTTTCTCTAAGTTTTTGCTTAGAAGTTGGTAGATGGTGCATGAGGCACACTGTGTGTTGCAAACGCTCCTCTGGGTAGCTCTCTCCAATACTTTTCACCCATGAAGGGATGTTTACCATCTGGGCACGGGTTGGTCCTGTTGCCATAACGACCTGGTGAGCTTTCAGGATGATGCCCTCCTGAAGCTGGACTTGAAAATACTTCACTCTCTTCCTTGCTCCATCTCCCTTCCTCATGGTCACCCTGTTGGCCTCACCCTCCGTTTCACGCTCCTTCACGTGGTCATTCTCTTCTTTCATCTCTTCGTCGAGCTCAATAACTGGTATGATGTGCTCCACTGTTCCCTTTACCAGCACTTGGTCCAAGTTGTATCTCTCCACCTGTATATTCAGATTCATCAACTCAAACAACTCAGGAAATAGTGAATGCCTAGAGTTTGGTTGTCATGCTGCTGAGGGGAAAATGTTGGCATCATTACTTTCCCATCCAACTGTCAAAAAATCCCATGAAGACTAAAACCAACAAGCTGTTAGTCCATTCCTCAATATTTGTCCCTGCCTTGACTGTGATACCCAGCCCCAAGCGTCTTTGTTCCCACTGAAGGCATAAATCTAAGAAATGAGTCCCATAGAAAAAAAAATTTGTTGTCATTGCCATGTGTCATTCATAAATTACGTTTAAAAAAAAGAGAGACCTCATCCAAGGGGGATCCGAGAACTGCGACACTCAGCAAACCATAGAAAACATTCTATAAATATTTGAAAGTCCAACTTCCATCTCCTGTACCAAAAATAAAACATTGTAGCTAACTGGGTTCTAGATGGACAAAAGGCAATGTTCTAACCTATTCAATATAAGTGAACCAAATTCCAAAAAACTGTCATTTAATAGCACAACACGGCAGGTTCCATGGAAGTGGACCAGCTCCCTATGTGGACATACAGGGCTCATATTAAGTTGATGAAAACATGATGATTCTTTGTTCCAGGTGGTTATAGACAAAGGCAAACTAATTATTAATTATACTAATAATTATGACTATTATATTCCATTTCTGCCAACATATCCCCCTAAATATTTTGAAAGTGTTAGTTAAGAAATAACCAAACATGCATAAAATTTAAGAACTACAACATCGATTATTTAGCTGGCATTTTGCATGCTTTTAGGAGCTTCTTTTATTCAGTAAAACTGTAAAGACATAAATGTGACCATAGAAGGAGCAGTAATTAATACAAATTTGGATATATACTTATGAAGTTTTTTTAAGTTAATCATTCTCTTTAAATATAGAGTAACATCCTGACACAAATGCAGCATTAAAAACCAAGCAGAACCCAAACACACACAAACATACTGTATGTCCAACCTGATCTTTAAAGAAATCCACACTTAGTTTGGTTCCTGGCAGACTGAAGGACAAACTCTTCTTAAGAGTGGAGGTGATGTTTAGTCGTTTCCTCTCCTTCTTTCCAAGTCGCATGTCATTGAAAAATGTATTTTCATCCAGAATGTAAACTTGGTCTGGAAGACTGTGAAGCTCTGCTGAACGATCAGACTTTAGAACAAACTCCTGCAATGCTTTCTGCAAAGGAAAAACACATTCACATGTTTATTTTCATTCATACTGTAAAAGCACCATACTCGTCTACTTCAGGGAAAGTTGTTTGTGTTTATACCTTATTTAGGGGGTCTGTGTGCACTAGTGTGTGTGAGCGCAGATGAGCGATGTTCAGAGCGGTGAACTGGCTCTCCCACAGAGCAGTCCACTCTCCATAGGAATCTACCACTTGGAGACTCAGCGGGGGGCAAATAATCTTCTCTGACGTCACTGACTTTGCTGGTTGCTCCTCAATTGTTATTCCTGTAGAGACCAATCAATACTGATTCAAGATTATGTGTTAATACTAGGGCTGCAAGTAAATATTATTTTCATTGTTGATGAATTAGACAATTATTTACTCAATTAATCAATAAATAGTTAATCAGTAGTTTTATATTATCAAAGTGGTTGCCAGGTAATTTTCTGTCTATGAAGTAATCAATTAATCAGTTAATTGTTCCAACTCTGTCTGCTGTTATTACTATTCCCAATCATGACTTAAGATGTTCAATAAAAATTACACAATTGTATTTTGTTGTCATCATTTAGTAAGTAAGACTGATCATATTGTACCAGTTGTCGCCCTCCTCTTCTTCTTGCCACTGCAGCATCTGTTTTTGGATGTTTCTAGGTTTGGCTGAGGCCTCGGGGGGTCCGAGCAGGAGGTGGAGAGGGAGGAATCGTGTCCAGGGTTTGAGTTTGGGTCATGGTCAGGATTGCATAGCAAGCTCGCCAGGGTCAAGGCATGAGGGCCAGCCCCTAGTATTAACACATCCAGCATCTCCATCTGAAACACGCACAATGACAACAAACACACACACAGACAATACAGGACAGTGTTAAACCACATACAGTTAAGAACAAACGCAGGAAGGTAAACTATACATTCAAAGCCTATTTTGTAACCAGTTAGTTCCTCAAACTGTAACGTGCCACTCTGACTGAATCGTGATTTGAGGTGAGGTGTACCAGGGTTTAAAACAGTATTCCTGTGAATCCACAGTGACTGTATGTGAAAACCTTTTATCCAACACTCACATCAGTATTTAAGCAAGTAAAATGCAATGTAGATGTCAACATTAACACCTTCAGCTGTCACACCGATGAAAACTTTTGTCAGACACACACGTCATGCATAATCTTGTGTAGAAATAGTGCACATTCAGCACGCTGCAGTACCTGGTTGAGTTTGGATTGTCAATTTATGTCAGCTTTTGAGATGGCGGAAACGTGGTCCGTGCCTCAGCTCTGGCATACTGTAGTGTAAGGAGGTAGACCTGAAATTTTGCAACAGTAGCATGTGCCTCTCTTGTAACTCAATCCACCACAGCCTCTACAGATTTAGCTGGACTTCACTGGCTCGACAGGGAACGCTGGAAATAGTTCCAGTGTGTGTACTTATATAAATTTAGTAACACAACTCATCCCAGTATCAGTAACAGTCAAGGTGCTGCACTAGCACTGGGCTTCGTCTAAATGGGCTATATTTCTTTCTTTCTTTCAGTAAACGTTATAAAAATGAAAACAAATGCAATACAATAGAAAGAAGTTTAAAAAAAAAAAACACCCGGTTAAAGGAATAGTCCAACATTTCAGGAAATACACTCATTCGCTTTGTTGCTGTTAGTTAGAAAAGGGGATGAATACCACTCACATGGGTGCACTGTAAATATAGAATTACCATCAACAGCTGGAAGTGAGTGTTGTTCCAGGTGGAAGAGTCAGTGTAATCACAGGTAGACTGTGGAGTTTCTGACCACTAGTTGTGCTATAGAGAAATGTTTCAACAAATGCGGTCCCTGTTTTGTTTGTATCGTACACACATGCAAGCAGCATGATTCATGTCCTGCCTTTTTTTTTTCATGCTATTCTGCTGATTGACAAAGTGAAGAAGTAGATTGATATATTTAAAAAAAACAAAAAAAACAAACATGGATATAAAAATGTAAAGTTTTAAAATTTAATAATAATAACTGTCTTTGTAAATGTTGTAAATGTGAAAATGCTGCAAACTGACCATGAAAAACTGTTATCAGAATTATCCCTTCTGTTTCCAGTTGGATGGTCATTTGTAGATCCCTATATCATTTAAATTTATAGTTTACTCTCCACTCTCACAGAGGAAGTAATATTCCTCCAGTGGTTCCCATGTCTGCTGTGACATACTGTGAAATTGCCATTTCTTCTTCTCTCTGTTAAGGATTTTTTTGTCTGCAATCTAATTTTGACAGTAAATCTCCTTTCTTGTTATTGGTGTACTTAAAAAAAGGAAGTGAGCATCCATCGTTAAATTCTCGCCTTTGTTGTTCCTCCATGTTCGTAATAAGTTCTGTTTTCTAACAAAATCATGCACTGTGTGCCCTTTTTATTCAAGATTTACCAATCTTCATTTACTTCCTCTTCTGACATCAGTTCCCCATCCATGACTGTGTAAGTGGCCCATCATTCCTACTTCCCCTTCTATTCAAGCAAAGCAGAAGCACAAACACACTGGAGGCTTTAAAAGACTGGCCCTGTCACTGGTGTCGGCTTCAGACTTTGGCATTACTAGCAGCGGACACTTTCGACACCATGGATCTGAAGGTGAGTGACAAAATCTAATTGTCTAAAACAATGAATGCCTCTAAATGGGATATGTATTTTAAAAGATATGATTGTGTGTACTGGCTAATGTTCCTTGCTCAGAGAACGTTTGTTTATTTATTCCTAATTGTCAGGATTCTGCGGTTCAGGGAGGTGTGTTTATCACCCACCAGATCCATGAAGGAAAACACGAGTATGAAGTGAAAAATGTGGTGAAGTACAAAAACGCAACTGGAGGAAAAATGTTTATCAGGTATAAGTCAGACACTGTCGCACTGTTCAACAGTTTTCTCAGTGACTAACACAGACCAATGTAGCAAAACGTTTTTTTCAGTGCTTGTAGAAAATGGATCCAGTTTCTCAGCAAACTGCATTTCTTGCACCAAAATGAATGCCAAAATAAAAGCAAGAAATAAATCAATTAACAAATATAAATTACAAGAATGGCAAACAAACAAGACACAGGATGCTGTTAGATCAGCATAAAAAGCTTTAAAAAATGACTGAGTTTGACTGAAGACACAAAAAGAACATAGAAAATGAATGATTTGGGATCAGTGACGATAAGGGACTGTCAGATATGGTAAATAAAAATAAGGACAAAGAAAAAAAGTAAAAGGAAGCAAGCTCCAGCAGAGTCTACTGCCACATTATAATAAGGCGTACTTCATGGTAGGGTTTATTAGTAGTAAATAATTATTTTAACAATGCTATTTTAACAATGCTAATTCAAACAATCAGTTGATTAACTGATTTCTTAATCGACAAATAGTTAACCTGCAACTATTTTGACATTTTGTAATTTGTTATTCCAAAATCCCAAACACTGGCAGGAGAGGAGACAAGCTAATGCAGATAAATGGCATGGACCTGCAGGAGCTCACACCCGAGGAGCTGGCACAAACGTTAGCTGAAGGAAGTCCAATGCTGGTGAGTTCATGGACTTTCCACATTTGTCATTGTCACTGTAAAGTTTCTATTTCAGACTCTGCTCTATTTCCTGCTCTATTTCAGTCTTTTATGTTGAGAAGGCTGAAAATCACGGCATCTTCAGGACATTTTGTTGCATACAATAATTCTACTGTCACTCGTTGTTAAGAGCATAAAATCCCCCATGCCAAACTGTCAGTATAATTCTCTCCTATAGTTCTCTCCTTATTCCTCTTACTGCTACACAGAAACAATAAGGTTGTTAATCACATTTTTCCCTAACTTAAGTTTTCTAGGTATTAATTATTATCAAAAATACTTCCTTCCTCTAAAATACTCAGTTGTACAGTAAGTGTGTTCCCCATAGTTTTGTTTTCTTCCACTGCAACTACATTAAGCATCAGTAGGAAGCAGTATTTTATTGGTACTTGATTCATACAACAAAGTGACACTGTAACACACTGCGAAACAATGTAATTTGTTTTATATAAAATTATTGCACCGGGAGAAGGTCAGCGTGACATGATAGGCTATTGCACTGTCTACACACAGCTACTCTATCTACTCTATCTACATCTGTGGGTTTTTTTCACACAGCTAATTCCACACAAAGTGTCAGACACAAAAAGTCACAGAGCCAATGCTCAGCCTGACCCGACATGTTCTTCTGTTGAACCTTCTCCTTCTGGTCTTTTTAGAAGGTGCACAAGGCAGCCAAGATAAAGGAGCACAATAAGCTGCCCTCCAGGGATGAGGAAATTTTTCAGCCGTTCTCCAAGGAATCAGCAATGCTCAGTTTTGATATGGAGATGGTGAGGGAGAAGGAGGAGGATGAAGTGGGAGAAAGAGCAGGAGGGGAGGATGGAGGTGTAGAGGAGGATGTTTGTCAAACTGAGAATGAGGAGACAGGGGAGAATGGGGATCTGCTCATCATCACCATGAATAAAACCAGCATCTCTGTGGTGAGAGGGAGGGGCTGCGACACCGAAAGTCCTTGTCAGGGATGTCATGGGATGGGATGTAACTTCAATGACGTTGTCATGGTGGCAGAATCCAGCACGGTGACGCTTGGTGAGTAAGATTTAGTCTCGTCCCCTCCCATCCATTCCATTATTACAGTTAATAACAGTTAAAATATATAGTTATGTAGTTAGTTAGCTAGGTTTGGGTATCATGAAATTAATTTATTTGACTTTCTAATAAATTAATAAAAGGAAAACATGTCAAACTTTGTCTGGGATAGAACAGTGAAGTCTTGGACTGCCAGAGGTGTGAGCAGTATTCAGACATGTTACTTAGTAAGTAAAAGAACCAACACAACAATGTAAAAATACAATACAAAGCACATTAGTGTTTTAACTTAATAAGTTTCAACTGCTTCATAAACTGTTAGTACAGAAGAAAAAAGTTCACTTTTCTCTAAACTTAGCTTTTTTTTCTGAAACATTAACTTGACTTGTTAATTAAATGAAACCTTCTGATGGGAAATGTTCCTTTGAAAGTTGTGACAAAGAGCCCCTGCTGCTTTTTGTCACTAAGAATTGTACTTCAGTATAGCACTGTACTTTCCTCCATTGTCAAATAAATCACACCATGAAAGACAACAGCTGTGAAAGTTATTATTAGTCTATAAAAGCTATTATTTAGCCTTTTGTTCAAAGGCTGGAGGGTTTGACTCCTCCTTAGAGGTACCTTGTGGCAAAGGCACCAGAATATTGAAAGGAATCCATACCTGTCTTTAAATTCCTCTGGTGTTATCTCTATGGCTGTTGTAAAAGTAGCTGCATGTGAGCCTTGTGTGCAAAAGAAAAAAAAAACTAGTATAAAAACATAACATTGCTAACCAGTGACAATCATGAATCACATCATAAATAACTGGAAAAATACCATTTGATTATCTGAAAAATTGTCACAAAGCTGAAAACAGTACTCTTTATTTAATGAGTTCAGTTGACCTCTTGATGAGATACATGGATCAGATGGGTCAAGAAAACAGAAGTTGCTATTAAAACGACCAGAGAGCAGAGTCATGGAACAGTTTCTGTAGTTGAGCCTTACAGATGACTAGTGCACTGTGCCACTCCCTTATAGATAAAATAATGAGAGGAATTAATCACATGTGATAAACTTTGTCAAGAGGCTTTGAGGTGAAAGGTGAGGACTGCAAAATCACCATAATCACTGGTAATAACATTACAGTGGAACAATGTTTATTCTCACCATAAATCTCTGTTCTTTTTATATTCCTTCCTTAAAAGGGGAAATAAATTATAAACTGCATACCCTCTGTGTAACTGTTCCCTGTGTCACTTTCAGTTCCTAGAGGAAGCAGTTTCAAACAGGATAAGATTGAACTGTTAAGTGTTGGAGTCGAACATGTGGCCACTCACCAATACCTCAGAAGTCTCTGTTCACAGAAAACAATCTATGCTTCACCAAATCCAGGTTTGTTATTCAGAGATTCACCGGAATAACTTCAATCACAGTCATCACACATGACTTTAATTTCAAAAACTCTCTTCATCCATTCATCATCATGTGCAATTCATTGATGGTTATCCTACAAAAAATGATAACTTGCACTATTATTGGTGAATCGATTTCCATTTGTACACCTGTTATTAATTATTATTGTTCGTGTTTGTGTGTTCAGATAAGATGACCATCTACTACTACAAGTCAAACATTATGGACAGGCCTTTCAGAGGAATACCAGTGGTCCTAAACTTTAGCGACTCCAACTGCTTCCTCAGGTGCTGCAAGGAAGGAGAGAGGGTGTTCCTGCAAGTGGAGGTAACAATAATTACTGAGTGAGTTCATGTCGGTAGTGGTGAGCTCATAGCTAGATACAATAAGCATCAAGCAGTCGTACAGTCCCAAAGATACAGCTGAATTTTCAGGTACTTTATCTTGCACCTGCATTTAAGAATATTTCTAGTTAAAGCTGTTTTTACAGGAGGACGATGCAGAATGTAACATGGCAACACAGAAATATCAGTGGGGTGAACCACTGACATCGTGAACATGACACTGTTGTACTAGGTGATGTGTTTGTTCCATTATATTGAACACTGACACTATAGGTTATTTTGAGTCAATCCTACACACACCATCCTGCTGCTGGAAACACTCACTAGCTCACCAAATGTGTATTAATCCGCCTCTGAAAATAGTCTCAATGAACGTGCCATTTATATACGTTAACAAGATCATTTCTTATAATGCAACAAATGCAAATGTTATGAGTATCATTTCATGGAATCTGCTGACAATCAGATAAACGTATTTTTTAAAGTTAACACAACCTCTTCACCAGGGCTTAGCTGTGGTTATGATCAGTGTATATGAACATCCAAAAACAATCCACTATTCACTGACGCTCATGCCACTTGATGGGACAAGCAGACATAAAATTGGTTAAAATACACTTAGTTGCAAGGATAGTAATCACATCGAGCTAATATAAATGAAGGTAGGTTAAACATTAGAAACACCTCTCTATACAACACAGCACAATTCAACATCACCGCAGACTACAGCATTCAAAAAGACTAGGGATGGGCAGACGAAGCCCTGTGAAGCTTCTAATGCTTCTTCCTGACTGTGCCGGAAAAACAGTTGAAACTTTGGGGCTTTGATGAGAGAAAGCACAGCGACATCTAGTGATTTGCAGAAATTATAACATCTATTGAGGGGAGAGCAGTCAGCACAAAACTCATGCACATAAAAAAAGATATTGCAAACCGTACAGACTTGTGAGTCATCCAGTACTGTAGAGGGTCCTCTGGTCTTGCCAAATGTGGGTCTTTGTCACCTAGACAAACTGTTCAAACCCCTCCCCGCCCACTCCGGTGGCTCAGAGAAACACACAACTTACATGTTTACGTCCTGATGTATTTCACACATAAACCCAATCTACCCAAATTGTATGAAGTTGCAAAAAAGATGACAAACTTAATTCTAAAGAGGACAGGATTTTAAAATAGGATTAAATTTGGTTAGATATTCAGGGAACTCAGTGAAATAGTTGTGACATGAAAGTAAAATGATCTTAAATAAATGTACGTTATAGATCATTAAAACTAACAAGGTGAAAATGGTTTGTTTTTAATTTAACTATGAGTTAAACAAGTTGATTATTAGAATTTTTACGTTAGAAAGCACTTTTGTCGTTGTAGACATGCGAAAAGCAAAAGTTGAAGCAGATCTCCAAGGCTGATGAGAGCACCCTCGCCTTCGTCTTCTACATGAAGTCTGACCGGTCAAAACAGATGAGGTTTGAGTCAGTGCTGCACCGCGGATGGTTCATCCAAATTCTCAACACAGACTCAGCAGTGAGGATGGAAACCCTGGATGGAGGAAAGGAAGAACATTCATTCCTCTTTATCATTCAGAAGTGATGGAGAGTTATTTTCTTCAGGATTTATTTACAGTTCTTAGTCAAGTCAGTTTAACATTCAAAATTCTCTTGTGAATTTTTTTTTTGGGACTTGATGTTGTGTTGGTGATGTTAAACTAAAGGAAAATATGTAAGGAGCTCTTTTGTTTGAGCCTCCTGGTCTAGTAACAGAAACAAATGTTGCTGTGTCAAATTCTGCTATTGCAGAAGTGCGTAGATATGTATCATACAACTAAGTCGAATTCACAACATTTGTGTGTGTGGTCCAGACTTAGATATGTGACATCATTTTTAGTAATCAGTTGTGTTGTTTGAACCTTTTGTTATAAGTATGAATATTTTATTATTTCATTAAAAATGTTTTCAAAATAAATATAAAAAAGGTGATGTGATGGTAATTTTATTTATTTAACACCATCTAATATAGATTATTATGAGATGTCATATGTCATAGATGTCAAAGATGGCATATGATACTATATAAACTATATACACAAATCCAGTGTATTAACACAAACACAAACATCAACTGAATTCTGAATGACTGTTTATATTATGTACTGTATACATGTATACTGTACACAGATGATATTTGGAAAATGCTTTTGATAACACAGCCCAAACGTACTGGATATTAAGTCTTTAAGCCTTTGATCATATAATTTTAACACATACAGATGTGTTACTGATGCATTACCACCCAAAATGTACAGCAACATTTAATTTGATGTTTCAAAAGAAGTAAAAGTATTAAATAGTTTTACAAAAATGGCTGACATCAAAGTCTTTTACAGAATGTTAAATATTAAAAAGTAATAATGGAAAAACTCTGCTCTTCTTGTTCTTTTGCTCAACTGCCATTAATTTGAGTTGCACAACAATAAATCTCTGAATATCCACATCACTGTAGCAAGAAATAAGGCAAGATATTTTAATTATATAAATGTAATGTTTTACAAATCACAAAACACCAACATTAGAAAAACACTGCACTGTCTGAAAGGACCGATATAGGAAATAAAGCTTAAATCTAATTGGACCACATTTTCTGGCTGTTATTACGGTAAAACCTTCTGTTTGTAAAAAAATATATTTTGATTGTACTCAAAAGTATGCTATAGTTTCTGTGCTTTTAACTTTTTAACTCAATACACTTAAATGTGCTTGACTGTGTCATTTTGAGATACCAATGGGTTATAATAACTGGAATTTATACACCCTTTTTCTTAGTGCAGACATACTAGAAATACAAATTAAATTTACTTAAACTACTATTTCAGGTAGGATACTTTCTTCTTTTTCTTTCTTTTTTTTTGGCATTTTATTCAGTGTATATTAATATTTGTCCAAAAGACATTAGTTAATAGAATTTACATTTACAAAAGTATTAATTAATTGCACTTTATGGTGTATCAAAATAGAATAGTATAATAAACTCAAGTGTAGTTAAGTATTTGTTAAGCTGTCTTACTTATTATACCACCAAGATTAATACACATTAATTCACATGGACGTATGTTACAATTAAGCGTACTGTTTTTCACTATACAATAACAGTGAGGGTCAAAATCCCAGACAAATTTAAACTTATACACATATACACATTTAGTCATGATGGTGTCTGTTGAGAGGCCATGCAGCACAGGTGAAAGAGTGAAAGGTCTTATAAAAGCAAGATCTGTCACTTTCTTTTTCTTGGACAGTGACTATGAGCCTACTGTTGGTGAAAACTGAGGACACCTTCACTTTGTTGTTTGCTGAATCAGAATCCAGTTTGTTCATCATCATTGTCCTCAAAGGCTTTGTTAATTTGTCCATCAAAGTTTGTATCGTAGGGGTTCTCCACTGTCTTTGCAGATTTCCTGTAACACATACAGAAACACAACACGTCTCACAGTCATGTAAGTGGTATAACATGCTCAAAATGAGTCTCGAGACCAAACTCACTTCTTGCGCTCTCTGACACCAGACACGACGAGGTAGATGCCCAGGAGCACCACAATTCCCATGACCACCCCAAACACCACAAGCCACACCTCCACGGGTTGCTCCACAGGAGGGGCCAGTGTTGCTGGGATACCCTCGAACTCCAGCGTCCTGTCATCCAATTTGAAGGCATCGTTGATTCGGCCTCGACATAACCTGGGATCGATATCGAAATGGGTTTATTATTGCTCACCCTTATTAAATGTCTCTAGGGAAAGGTCACACAGAGACAACAGCATCACTTATAACAGGAAGCAATTTAGCTCAAATCCTTATGTTAGAAATTATATGAAATCCTGACCAAGAGTGTACATATATAGTTGCATATATGTAATGTTCACAGTGACACTGTTAACATGCTGCTGTTAAACATTTGTAATGTTCAATATTTTCATTAAATCCATCCAGTAGATGTTGAGATGTTTCACTGGATAAGTGAAAATTCTTGCTGCAGAGCGGCACCAGAGGAAAAGTCAGGGCAACACCAAAGTCATTAGGATTCAACCAAAATCATTCAAGATAAATGTAATTAGCTTGGCTATCACAGTCTGTGAAACATTCAGGGTAAAACAAAACAAGTATGTTGCACTCCGTATTACAGGAATATACTGCCTGTGATCAGAATGCATTTGTGCGTTGAATGAAGCTTGTGCCTCACCGGATGGCGGCCTCCACATCATTCTTTGGTATATACATATAGGGACTTGATGGGTTGGTGACCACAATGTAGAAGGAGATTCTGGGAGTCTCCTTATAGGCGAGGACGTTCTCTGATCTGAAGACGCAAACAGAGAAATGCCCTCAAACAAATGTGGTAATTAAAAGACAGACAGAGGAAAACACAGCATAAAGTATCTTCGTAGTTTGAGGTTGATGCAGAGGATACTGACGTGAAAAGAAGGGTCTCGTTCTTTTGGCTGTAGTACTGCCTCAAAGCATACGCGATGTTGGCCTTAAACAGGTACAGCTCGTTGGCATTCCAGGAATACTGAAACACATTTTAGTTCATTAATATTTGCCATGACGTCAAACACTCTGCAGCTCACTTTAAAGCTGCAAAATGTTTTTCATTTCACATGTAATCAGATATAACACCTCTATTAGTGACTAGTAATACTCACAGCGTTGTCGCCCATGGCCGCCTTCAAACTTATTCTCACTTTAATAGCATATTCTGAATCTGTAATTAAATCACATCATTTAATTACAATATTGATAACATGATAACAATCAACATGATTTTACCATGTAATTATTTTACATGAAAATATTTCTACTTCCATGAAAATGTCCTCTGGGATGTTTTTTTAACTTCAGCACTGTGTTTGGTTTGGATTTAAACACTACATGAAGACATATTACTGTCAACTTAATTTCACTACTAAAATATTAGGAAAACTGATTGTTAATTTAGTGGTAATAATCTTTTGAACTCACATGGATCTACTGCTGTACTCCAGCCTACAGTCCTGCCGTGTTTGCTGTTCTCTGTCTTCAGCCAGTCATGAAGTTTTTGAAAATAATCCAACAGGGGACGGGCATCCATCCTAACGTCACCGGATATTGTATGCAAAGCCCTGGTCCAGGACTGGGACCTTCCCAGCTCTAACATATTCCTAGCAGAAAAATTCAAGATGATGATGATTAATTAATGCTGCATTTATACCTGTGTATAGCAGTGTAATATAATGTGCTATAGCAAAACATAAATCAGACATTATTTCCCTGTTGATTTCATGTGGGTACATTGTCTATTCACATAGAAAATGCAAAGGTCTATCACATGAATAATCAAAACAACTAAACAGATGTTAAGGGTCCAGGTCCAGTTGTTCATACCTCAGCTTTGTTCCTGCTGCGGTAGAACCAGTAATGTCACATGTAGACAAGGCATCTGTATGACCAGCTGCATCACAGAGTGCTTTTTGGAATTGAAACTGGTAGATGGTTCTTGTGAAGTACCTGTATTCACAACCAGTGACACACACACACACACACACACACACACACACACACACACACACACACACACACACACACACACACACACACACACACACACACACACACACACACACACACACACACACACACAACACACACACACACACACACACAGGTGATGTCTTATGACAGAACTGGGGCAAAACTGTTTTCAATACTGAAAGTTGCTCTAGTGCAGCAGTGGGCAAGATTTTACACATAACTGACCAGTGTGATAAAAAAAAAAAAAAAAAAAAAAACTAGAAAGCTAAATCAATGTGTTACTTTAAGAGAAAATGTGAAGATTTTTAATCTGTACTGGGATCTGAGTTCAGAAGTGCACAAGAAAGTTGCAAAAAAAAGTTCTGAAATGTTAAGGATTTAATGAATGTGGTTGAAGTGGTTCCGCCCAAAAAACTAAGATGTCTTTGTTCTTTCAACCTAATTTCTGAGTATGTGCCCCAAGTATTTAATATATCTCACTATATAAAAACAATTTTTATTTCCTTGAAGTTTTCACTTCCTTTAAGTACAGCTTTACAGGAGGAGTGTTACCTGATGAAAGAATAGTCTCCAGATACATGGAACAGAGCAGGCGGGTCACAGTAAGTCTCATCTCTCGGCACTGGCTCCACCACACCTACCAACTCCCTCCTGTTATGACAACAGAGAGTCAGCACTGATGCAGGCTGATGCTGTGCACACAGCCTCTGAGCAGCCACTGAGTTTACACAACATAAAACACTGCTATACTTGTCTGTAATATTTCCACTTTTCATGTCATCACCATATTTGATTACAGTGACATTAGATGTCAACAGGTATTTTATGTAATTTACCAGTGAATTTTCACAGACTGCAAAAAATAACTGGAATATATACAGACACTTCATGTTTGTCTCTGCTTACTTCATCTCCCACCAGCGCTCCATCCATTCATCCTTGGACATGTTCCCTGCAAACACCTGCCACCTCCATTCCTCCAGCATGTAGGTGAATGGCAGTGTGGCCACAATGGTGAGTGCCTGTTTCAGCAGGAAGTTGATCTCCGTGTCTGCAAGGCAAAATACACCGAACAGTTTATGAAATAGAAAGTGAAGAGGTCAGGAAACTGTCTCTCTCAGGAAACTCTGTCTCTCTGAAAAGATGCTAAAACAATTTTTACACAGGAATATTATTATTTTTGGGACATTTAAATTAGCCCACTGCATAACCCAGAAGTGAAGAAAGGTCATGTTTTGCTTGATTTTCTGGTTTCACTAAAATAAACCGGTGATTACAGGTGTGACAAATAGCCCTAACGGTGTTACGGCTATTTTTATCCTGCATGCCATTAAAGGGCAGCAACCAAAAGACAGATCCCTCTACACAACTACTCTAGTTCGTTCAGATTTCTATTTCACTTCAGATTTCACTCTTGAAGGTAATATCTGCCTCTTCTGGAGAACTGATATTTCTTCGGTTTGATAAATGTCAGTGTTAGCTACATCCATTAGTAGTACCATTATCATAAATAAAGTCAGCTGGCAGGAGATCCAGGCTCTGCAGGTGTTTGGGCGTTGCAGCGGAGAGGGACATGATTTCTCCAACAGCCTCGTGGAAACCCTCATTGGCTCCGTCCCTCAGGAGGTAGGACAAGTTGCGATAAGCCATCTGGTACTGATTGTGACCCATCTCATGGTGCACTGTTAGGAAGTCATCCATGTTGACCTTGGTGCACATTTTGATTCTGAAAATATCACAGAGGAGGTGTTGATGTCAGCAGTTAAATTGTGTGATACAGACATGGCATGATACCATATCAGATATACTGTACCACTAAAACAGCCAATAAAATGTTTCTGATGAGTCAGATATAACAACCACTAAAGCCCAAGTTCAGTAAAATGAATTAAGGAGACAGGTGAAGTGCCACAGTTTTTCACTCCACCTTACTGCCATTCAGTAATTTTAACCCAAAATGACACTTTAGGAGCCATAAAACCTCACTTTTACACCCGTAGGCCTTGTAGTTAGACAAAATTTTGTTATAGACACTCAAACCTTCAAAACAGGAAGTGCCGGGGCAACTTTATGGATTAATAATTGACAACATTAAGACTCTGGTTATCTTTATCAGTAGGAAAGAATGACTCAGTGATTAATTGTCACCATTGTTACAGCAAGTTCATATTTATGGTTCTCATGTACTGATTTACAATTAGATTACTTTTGTCAGCATAGCAAGATTGTACTTCATGCACATCTATGCATTCAGTGAAGTATTGACAGCCTACCTGAAGTCCTCTCTGTTTCCCATGTCCCAGGCCGTGGGGTGACAGACCACGTTGCGTCCATCCTCAGGCTTTACCAGCATGGAGTTATTCCAGAAGTTTTCAAACATCTCATACAGGCCCACAGACATGAAGAACTTCTCTGCTTCTTTGAAAAGTTGTAGCTCACTCCAACCCTGATATTCAAGTATACATTTGGTAGATGATTTCAGTTCCAACAGAGGATTTTAACATCTTTTTTGTTTCACTTCTGCATGCACTCTATTGCAAAACATGCTTTTAATGTCTTATATGTTTTTTGTTTCTTTCCTCTTGTTTAATATACAAACAGAATAACAGAATCAACTACATTGTGCTGTACCTTCTCCACCATAGTTTTGCTGACATCAATATCTGGTTTTGCAGGGTAGGGGACAGACAGAGGGTACAGGTTGGTCCAGAATCTTCCCCACATGTCACCTGAACAATCAACACCAAAGGTCATTATTTTTCACTCTAACTACTCTTAAGTAAACACTGAGAGGTTCTTATCTTTGTCAGATGTATGCAGTTGAAATCCTTTCAGAGGAGGACCTGAATGTATGAGTTTGAAAGCCAAACAAAGGACCAATTAGTCTCAGCCTAATATACATTACATCTGTTGTATTTCTTTTCCCTTTGTAACAGTGTTTGTCTTGTTACCTTTAAACAGCCAAAGGTTTTTACCAAATATTAAAAATATAAACAATTTACTACTTTAAAATGCTCATTTAACAAGCAGCTGTTTTTTCATTCCCTTCAATCAAACATAGGCAAAGTAGTAGTGATGAGACCTGGACAACAGAGGGAGACATACTTCAGTTCTGGCCTGGATCTTAGAACTTCTATGAACATTTGAATCCTTCTGCTCTAAAGCTGTATTTTTTTTTATTAATTGACATTAATTGACATTAATTTGACTCTTCTTGGAAGTCCTTCTAGCTACATGTTTTTGTAATTGCAGTGCTTAATGCACTGTAAGATCATTTTGTCATATAATTTATGACGATGTTATACTACTTTTGTACACGTGACTTAAGCTACAGATTTGCTGTTAAGTGCTGAACTTTGCTCCTCTGCTGCAAAACAGACTCTTTTTGTACAATTTTGCATTTTTGAAATTGTCTTGTTTTTGGTTTTTGTTCCTCAACATACCCAGCAGGTGGGCTGGCAGTGGTCCTTTTGAATCAATGTGTCCAGGGTAGACCTCCATAAGCCTGGCTCTCACATAGGCATGCAGCTCCTTGTATAATGGCAGGATCTGTGAAAAAAAAAAATTACTGTTTTTTGTTTTTGTTTTTTAACATTTTTTATCATTGTATTTATTCTGAACCTATGTCAAACATTTCAAAGTCTTTGGGTCTTTCCTTTAATCTAAGAGTTAATTTTTCCATAAGTAGTGAGATTGGAAGTCTTTTTAGCTGCTTGCTAAAAGATGGTACAACAACTGTATATTTGACTTTCAGATAAAAATAATATACCATCTTTTTCTTCTAAAACTTAAGTAAACATACAGTAGGAAATACTGCAAGTAAACATGACTTGGGGCACAAAGAAGATCAATATGAGAAACACAAACAAATCTGTGAATGCAAACAAATGTGTTTCCAATCTGCCTTTTTATTTCTTCTCCAAAATCATTAGTCCAACCGAGTTGTCTACTTTCTATGTTTTAGTGATAAAATGTCTTTTGTAAATATTTAAAGAAGTGAGTATTGAGAATTTGATGTTTTTGTTGTAATTCCTCAAATGTGAGGAGCTTGTCGTATAAACCCATTATCTTAGTAACCACAGAGACAAATCCACTGACATGGGTGGAGGTCAAACATACTTCTTTGTATATTGAACGGACGTCTTCCATCAGCTGATCTCTGGTGTACTTGTACTGAATGTCGTCCTCAATGGTCTCATAGTTATATCTCCAGTAAGCTCCATAGTCTTCAAAACCTGTATGTGTGTGTCAGAGAGAAACAGATCAAGAGAAAAAGAAAGTGTAAGACCTACACAATTCAGTTTACAAAGGTATTTTCTATATTTTTAGTTCATCATGTATGATCACTTAGCACTTTCAGCTATGTGCTTGTCCTTTGTCCTATCAGACAATATCTTCTAGAGTATTATCTTATATCTGTATAGTTTCTTCATGAAGTTATAGTCTGGGGTCAAAGTATTTCCACTGGATTTTATGGAAGGGTAGTAATTTTTTTTTTAAGATAAATTTAGTTTTCATCAAGAATTAATAAAAACACCAAGACTGAGATCATATACCATACTGTGGCTTCCCTATCATTTACACACTGAAAATATTATACATTCCCTTGATAGTACTCTAAAATATTACTACATGAAGTGGCATATTTCTCCTCTGAATGTATCACCGTTTAGTTTGGCAGCTTCATTCTTCAGATCCACATAATCTTCGTACAGAGGCCTCATCCTCTTCCCCACCTCCCTCCTCCAGCCCTCCCACACATGCAGACGCTCATAGTAGTTTCGGCTGTTGGACATCACATGCTCCAGGCCTGTAAACAGAGGATCCCACAAGTCAGTGACACTGATCCCAGATAAATGTCTAATGAAATGAAATCTCCTTTGCAAGGAGAAAATCTGCACTAAAACAAGAATGATAGTATTTTTTGTTAAAGTACTGTACTTAAGTAGAACTATATGGTACCTGTACTTTGTTTGTCAATGTTATGATAATTAAAATTTATATTTAACTACATTTCAGAGGGAAATGTTGCAGTTTTTACTCCACTACACTGATTCTTAAAGTACATTTTTCTACAAATACTTCTGTATTTTTACTTAAGTAAGATTTTGAAAGCATGAATGTTCTGTGTAATGGACACAACACATTGCTACTTGTACTTAAGTAAAAGGTCTCAGTACTTTTTCCATCCCTGTATGTTAGAGGTGTGTAAAAGTACCTACAGTATTTAACAATCTAAAAATACTCTGTTACCTAGACCTACAGAAGTAAATGTATCATCAGAAAAATGTGCTTGTGCTTTAAATGTCTTGTGAGTAGAAAGAAAGAAAAAATAAAGTTCTGCCACACAAATCTGTTTTCATTTTTTAGACTTTTCTGTATTCTTTGTTGTTTTAGTGAAATTTCAGAACAGTTATTTGAATGAAACCATGTGAAGTTCAAAAAGGGAATTCTCTCTTTGGTGGAACTGCAAATAGTCAAACATCTGAAATGTGACAAGGGGCCTTAACAAGGTCTGATTTTTTCATGAGCCAAAGACTGGAAAACATTTGTTTAATCATTTAGAATGCATTGCATTTTATAAGCTCATCACGTCGTATTTTAAAATATTAATCTGAAAAGCTGTCAGATGTAGTGGGATGAAAGGTACAATATTTCACTCTAAAAAGTAGCGGAGCAGACCACTAGAAACATGCAGGTGTGATTCTGTATTTAAACCTTTTTTTTTTTTGTCAGAGTCTAAAATTAAAAAACTGAATATTACAATTACACAATTCCCGCAAAGGATTACAGTATCTTGGTAAAACTGTTGTTCAAAAACTTTTATAAAACCCATTTTCCACTGACTATGTTAATTATAAACTGCTTTATCTAACTTTGGCTGACAGTAGCAGGCAGCCACGCTGCCATAACCGGTCCTTATTAACAGAGTGTACCTGGCTCCAAAGTCTGGCAGTTATGGGGATCGTCCATCAGACACACTGTTGCTGTGCTGTAGATTGTGCTCATCTCACTCATGACCTTACTCAGCTGCAAGTACATTTAAAAGAAAATGAAAGGATAACATGTTTAACTCAAAACTACTGTAGTCCAGAGAATGAAACTTGTGTCTCTGCACCTTTTACAGACAAGAAAGAAACATGTTTTAAGGCATAACCAAACACACATCTGTAACAGAATGACATTTAACATGGAGCAATTGTCTTACATGTTCAGCCTTATCCTGGGATAGAGCACCAGAGCCTTTGTCTTGCAGGGAGATGAGTTGTAATTTGATTTCTGGATCCTTGATCTGGTCGATGGGAAATTTCTGAGATTCTACTGACATCTGGGTGTAGAAATTGCCCCAAATTTGCCCCTGTTCTGACTGTATAGAATAAAAGCAGACACATCAAATTATGTACATCAATAACCTACACTACATCTGTTATTTCATTTAACCAAACTCCTAAGTGACCACATGATCAATATCAAAACAGGATGTTTTCCCAATGCTTACCAGTTTGTCTGAGTTCTCCTTTGTGATGTTGGTGTTGTAGGCCCATGATGCCAGCGAGTACTGGTACATACGCTCAGTGGCTTCATTGTCAAACCTCTGCAGAAACTCCTTCGCCTGGCTCTCCACATCTGACTGGGCAGAAACAGCGCAGGACACAGCCAGCAGCGTTACAAGAATCATTGCAGACATCTTGGCTGCTTCAGCTCCATCCACACACACAAACTAACTCTGAGAAGGAGGGACACTGTGCTCTGTTATACAGTTTCAATAACCTTCTGTGCTGCCTTGGCCTTTGGACAGTAGAGCCATAACTGAGGGTGTATCTGAGTTTTCATTTACAGATAGAACAGTGAACATCGCTGGGCTGTCTTCACAGAGGGGGAGTCTGTGTTATACTTTGATAGATTATCAGTCTGAAAATAGACACATAATCACTTTCGAAAGGTGTGCAGTTAGTATCATTAGTGTGTAGTGAGTGAATAAGCTCTTTTGATATGGTGTCTCTCTGTTGGCTATCACCCTGTGAACAGGAGAACACAAATCAAGATCTTCTGGCATAAAATTAAAAGCCTGATGTTATGAACAAAAAAACATGAAATAAATTGTTTTTTTTTTCATGTAAAATAATAAACTCTTTTAAATCTTTAATTTTTATTCCTTGTTTTATTCCATATTTTCAAAAGGTTCACTATATATAAAGTTATTATCGTAACTATAATTTATAGTAGTACTAAAAAATAATCTGAGCACCAAAGCTGTAAAAAGAAAAACTGAAGTGTTTCCTCATGTGCACTCAGGGTCCTTGTTTTTTCTAATGATTTTCTCTAAGCGTCGTTTCTTAAAGAAACATAACCTTTTGAGGAGAAAAGGGCAAAGGAACAGGAAACAATACAATTAGACTAGCCTCCGACCTTCTCGTCATGTGGAAGTGGATTTCTGAGCACCAGACAAAATGCAAGTCATGCACTGCAATGCTGATAAGAAATCAGCTATGAGGGCAAGGTTTATTATTTAGATTTATTACAAGCACCAAAAGATTACTTAATATTCTCTGTCTCTCTCTCTTTCTCTGCTACAAGTCAATCATTAATCTACTAAAACATCAGTGGAATAAAAACATAAAAAAGAATCAGAATTGTCTTTGTATTCACAGTAGCAACATAACATCAGTTCAGGAAACCTTTCAATGCTCTGGTCTCAACTTACCACTTTACTCCTTAGTGAAGTGGCATCGTTGTTTGGATGAAGGTTTGTTTTTAGAGGCATTTATCTATTTATTTGTGCTTATGGGGAGCAATCAAACTAATTGTTGTTTGTTGTTGTTGTTGTAATAATGTTTCAAAGTCAAAGTTGCAAATACACTCAGAGCACCTGTATTACATCCCTGGGAACATTAACTTGGTGAAACAGTGCCTTCCTGTGGAAACAGTTGGAATGATTTTGCTCATTAAAGGACATTTTGCCTTACTTAAGTACTACTTGAGTAAGTATACTTAGTTACTTTCCACCACTGCTGAGTTCACTTGACTTCTCTGTGTAGACACTTACATGTCATTTGGTGAATTCTCACACGACCAGGACACTGAAGAAAATTCCCCCCAGCAACACATTAACAACTTTATTAGATCTAAAATGTCTCATTCATAGAATTTAAAACACTGATTAACATGCCTCCTATTCCTAATAAATAATCTTATTTGAAGAATAACATTTGTGGAACATTTTACAATATGTAGCACACTTGTCTTCTCGGTGGCTCAGAATGAGGCCCATGATAGGTTACTGTCAATCTGCGCTGCCTCAAATTTGCTGCAACAGCAAGTTTACTACCGACATGTCTATATACAGACTGAGCCTAGAGGCTATAGGCTAATCACTGTGAATGAATGAGACAACAGCCAGGCTTAGCATTCTGGAAACTCACATTCAGCAAAAAAAAAAAAAAGTGTTCACTGGACACCGTTCAGCTACAGTATAGGCTCATTTTTACAGTCTGGCAACTTAGAGCCACAGTGTTTGACCATTCTCTTTTTTTAATCTGTTTTTATGCCAGAAAAAAAGGAGTAGATACCAGAGTATTGAAAACACTGGACTGTCTGTGTACTCACACTCTTTAGGACTGATCCATTCTTGAAACATTAATTACTTTGAGATGTTTATTGTGGCCAACAGCACCTGTTGTCATAGAGTTTGTCAGCTTGTTGGTATATATGTGGGTGTGGTGAAAATTTCTAAATGCAGAGTTTGTGGTTTGGAGTCAGTGTGTGTGTGCCAGTAAAGAAGGCCTGAGTCTCCAGGACCCATAAAGAATATTTGGGTTAAAAACTGATATTTAATTAAAGTCTCTAGAAAGATTGTGTTTACAGATCATACAGGGTAATTTAATCCCATAGACCTGAAACAGGCAATTTCATCAACTACCTGAAATTCTCAAGCTGAAGTTGTGTTTGGTGGTGTGCTTCTATGAAATTATATCCAAGTGCAGGACTGAACCTCCAATGGTCCATGGGTTGGCATAGCATGTGCAAAAGTCTGTTCATGAAAATGAAGAAAAAATTAACAATTTTCTTTTTAGATTTAGTCTCTTTGCCTCTGTGTTACCTTATCATCCACAACAGGATCAAATACAGAAGTCTGAACAAATTATCACCTGAAATGTTCCTCTGTCAGGGTGTCCTGACATGATGGAAAAAGTTGCCATTGTACAGGTTGATTTTCATGACTGCTCCCTGTCCACACATGTCCACATCTCCGGGTTTTAGCTCAGTCTGCTCTCTCATCCTCTCAGCCTGCACGCTGTTCAGGCCACAGAGACAAGCTGAAACAATCCACAGAAAAAAAAATACCACAATAAGATCGGAAAAGCAATGAGAGCTTTGAAAAATAAAAGTTTAAGCTGTGAAGGGAGGATATGAAACAATAGCCTATTTATGTATTTACATGTGAGCCATTTAGGGATATTCTGTATGTTGTTGGCTTATGTTGTGCCATCCACAATCCGTTTTGGAAACCTCTTTCCCATCAGTGTTTACAGTTTTAAATGACCCGTGTTCTTATTTTGAAAAATTTGAGCGGTGTTTCCTTTTCGTTCTGGCTGGTTTGACGCTGCACGGAGGCAACCCATGATCGCAGACTCAACACGCATCCTCTCACCACTGACCTGAGCTTAGCTGTGTCCTGCATGTGTGTGCATGTGTGTGCGTGTGTGAGCGGGAGTGTGAGTGATCCCCAGAAAGCAGCAGCAGGATGGAGGATCTCAAGGAGAATCTGGGAACTTTGGATTGACGCCCGGGGATAACGCGCGGTCGGCCTGAACCTCATCGGGTTTCTCGTGGATTTATATATTTGGATGTTGTCTGTTTCCCCCTTTTCCCTTTTTCTTCTAGGCAGTGGGAATTTACACTTGGCTTACAACTCCTATTATTTGTGGCGAGCAAAATGCCATTCGCCAAAAGGATTGTGGAGCCGCAGCTTCTGTGCAGGCACCAGATCCCCAACGATGAAGGTCTGCTTTTCGAGGACCTGTGTGCCATCAGTAACGTGGTTCTGTCCCGGACCTTGCGACAGCTGTCCGACCTGGCCCGGCACGCCTGCTCCTTATTTCAGGAGCTGGAAAACGACATCATTAGCACCAACCAGCGGGTCTGGGTCCTCCAGAACAAAATAGGCCAGATACAGCAGACTGCCAGTGCCCTAGACCCTAAAAAGGAGGCAGTGCGTAAGTAGACCACCCCAAGTGTATATGCCACCTCTCAAAAAAGAAATGACTTTATGCTTTACACCTGAGCAACGTGTGATTTTATTCATTCATGCCCTACATGTGTGCCGTCAAGCTTCGAAGGGCGCCCACCTCAAAATTATTTTTACCCAGATGCACGCACGCACGCCCGCCGTAGACGCGGCCGCGCTCTCATCCCCCATTGAAATGTGTCACACGGTTGCGTTTGCACATTGGACCATCCAGTAACATCGAGATGCATTTTCACAGAGCAGGATGTGTTGACTGCTCATTCATTTGGCGGTCCAGACTCGGATGTGTGCGCGTGTGTGTGAGAGTGTCCGTCGACGAAGGGGTGGGGGTGGTGGGGGGCGAGAGTCGGTGTGTGTGCTCACAGGCAGGCAGCGCGGAGCGGAGCGGAGGGGCGTGTGTTGCCGCTGCATTGGCTCAGCATCGCAGTCTCGTTACTGCGGGTAGCGCACACCTGAAGCATGTTCAGGCGGCGTTTTCGGGGGGGGTGCACGAAGGGCCGCCTCGTTCGTAGGGGGTGTGAATATATGAAGTTCGCGGTCGAGAATCTATTAAAAGGATTTTGAGATGTGTATGTGTGTGTGTGCGCGCGCGCGCGCGTGTGTTGGGGTTTTCACAGGCGACTCCCCGTGCGCCAAACCCACCCTTTCCACATGCAGCGGCACCAACACAGCATCAATAATGAATCCAGATGTCGGTGTTGCAGGGTAAATATGAACAAATCATGACAAGATATTTAGCTGTCGCTATAACTGCAGTGCATGCGACGGTGGTCGGATCATATAAAAATAAGCCTGATTGGCATGAATGAAAGACTCTGCAATTCTATGTAACAGCGCGTTCTGTACAGCAGCTACATATTATTTATGTCCTCCGCAGCCCCTTCGGCGTAAGGCTTTTGATTATAGGCGATCCATTTAGTGATTTTAGCCCAATTTTGTGCATCCTCACTGCTGTAAGTTTTCATGATCTGGGACAATCAAAGAAAAGATTTTTTGGGGCCTAAAGCTTCTGTAGGCTCATGAACTCCCTCTTTAGATTTACCTCCCCAACCCCCAAAACACACACACACACCAGAGCACATGTGTCAGTGAGGTGGGCCATGTTTTTTTATTTTACACAAAACAGTCTTACTGTATTACTCTGTTTACTTCTGCTTGCTTTGAATTTGGATGAATGGGGCTCTGATGTCGAAGAATATACAGTGTGAGGCCTCTTGGGATTAAATTGCGTGAGGCAGATTGTGTGCATTTTGTCCCACAGAGAGGGACATCCCTGACGTCCAAGTACAGGACAGCACTCCAAATGTCTCTTCACACTGCACACAAACATACAACAGTACCCTCACATCTCGCTATTCTAAAGTCCTTAAACCTGTTGGCATCTAAATCCAGAAACCTGTCTTTCTGTTACACCTTCTGTGCTCAGAAAACCCTGAAATACTGTTTTGTCGAGTGGACTGTGCTTCTATGTCCCTGCAGCCAGTCAAGACATACACAGCATGTATCACATAGCACACGCTTTTCCAAAGACGCAGCACTGTCAGAGTTTTCTGAATCTCAAATCTGAGAATGCCATAGTGGGCTCTTGGAATCAACTAAGACTCCTTTCAAGTGAGAGCTTTACTCTAGAACTGTGGTTCCCAACCTTTGAGTCAGTATCCCTACAAGGGCTCATGAGATAAATCTAATGTGGGACTTCACTTTGGTTTTGGGGAGAGTTTGAGCCCTCTGTAGGCCAATGTTCATACTTGGATGCCCACCAAAGTTTTGCTATTTTTATTCAGCTTTCAAAAGGGCCATTATCTTTCCTCTTTCTCTAAAATGGCAGCAATAACCCCGAGGAGCTGAATATCTCTGTATACACACAGAGAGAGATTCAATGTCAGTGACAGCGGAGTTTCCTCATATGACTGTGGAGTGTATCAAGATTCAAGGCAGCCAGTATGGTGCTAACTGGGATTGATCCTGAACATGATGGTAGGCAGTGTTCAGATGGTGTTCAGACAGTGTCTGTCACAGTCGTGGAAAACATTGTGTTGTGTGGAACATTTATCAAAACCTGGTGAAACAATCTGTACTAGCAGTCACGTCAGCAACAGCATTAGTAGCTATCCAATAACATATGGAATTAACTATCTAAAAGTCAATTACAGAACAACTTTGAGCTTGTTTGATGTTTCGTTTTAATTGATTGATTTGCCCGGTCTCTCCACTATGTCTTGAATGACACCGTAAATACAGTTATATATAAATTGTATTGCAGTGTCACTGTACAAAGAGATATTGAAGGTTCTCCCAATTAAAAGTTTTACTGCTACTTTAAAGGGAAATGATCATTCATATTATGAAACATGAAAACCAGTCTTAGCTCATCTACCAAGAAAAACTTTGGATCTAATAGTTGAGGGTCTACACAGGACACCTAAGTATTAGGTCATGTTTTTCAGTCATCCATCTCACATATAATGGCTTGGGTGTCACTCGTGCTGCCTGCATGTAAATGTGGCCCTTCAAGTTTATTTTCTTCTGTTTTACATACAGAACCACAGCAACTGTGTATTGGGCTCTGTTCTGTGAGGGGTCAGACAATCATACAATTGGATCACATATCACAAAATTAAATCAAATCACGTTTTCTTATCTGGGTTTGTTTTGGGGGATGAAGGAAGAGAACATTTGGCATTGCTTAAAAAGATGACACTGCCAATTAATCAGCTATCAAAATTGTTTCAGTTTAGCTTCCTTTCAGTTGATTGGCTAACTAATTGTTACAGCTCTTCTTTAGGACTATGCATAACTGCGCTGTACATGTACATGTACAGGTGTATGCTTTTCTTTCTTTTTTTTTTTTTTTTTTTTTACACAGTCTATGGCTGTATCACTGTGCCACCACTACTTTTTGCCATTCAAACAGGTCTGAGAACAAAGAGTTAGGAGTTAAGATGGAGGTGTTTGACATACCATGAAGATTCAAAGAGAAAGTGTCATAAAAACTGACCATTGCTTTCTGTTAGAAGTTGCACCTGACAACACTGAAAAGACTACAGCAGACAGCTGACTCCTTTTTTAATCAGCCACACTATAATAAGACTGTAAATAGACAGCATTAATACAACAAACACCTAAATATCTACTGCTGAATTAGTATCCAAACTCAAGGAAAATGGGTTGTGCAGTGCACCCCTGAAGGAATTGGCAATGTGGATTATTTGGTTTTCACCTTGTATATAAGCAGATGTATGAATTTTGCCTTAAGTGAAAGCATCAGTCTGAGAAATGTGAAGAAAAGCGCTGATTTTAAAGGTCATTCTTAAAAACGTGTGAGTCCTTTATGCCCACAACAACTAAAAAAAAAGTAGCTTATACATTAAGCTTAGACTTGGAGGCATGCTTAAGTAACAGAGACTGCACTGAGAGGAAGACTGGAGTTGTAGCAGAAATGCCCGATCTTTAAAGATCCACCAATCAATACGTTTAGCATAAACAATGAATTGAATGACTGTGTGTAATGTGAGAACGGTTGTTCGCGGCTCGCATAAACCCAAAGAGAATTATGAGCCAACTATGCACCTTTTTAGCCTCTTATGGCTCACTGTTTTGATTATACTGTCCAAAAAATTACTGCATGGTTCAGTCTCATCACTCCCTTTTCCAGCAGCAGTAGCAGTAGCAGCAGTGTAAAGCTCTGACAAACCCCCTGCGTGTACTACCTGCCCAGCACCAAACTGCAACCTAAGCTGTTGGCCAAGAACTAAAAATCTAATGGTAACTAATAAAAAAAAATTCAAAAGATATCCAGCATTGACACTAACACAATCCAGTGAAAATTAAATTATCAATGATCCATTACAACTATGTAGCACAATAAAATAAATAGAAAATGTAATCATAATTTCCCAGATGTAACTACAAGGTTTGCAACTGGGTTAACGAACTTGGAACAGCACGTGAATACTCTTAAGTCAGACTAACAGACTAAGTCAGAAGGTTTTCTTGGCATTATTCACTTTTATTATTTTGGCTTGTTATTCAGTGTTATTATATCAGTAAATTTTGTTGTGTATATTAGGCTACAATGAATTACTTATGTGTAAAATTCTGATAACTATTCACTGTAGGGTGACAGCTTTGTGTGCAGGATCAGAATCAGTAGCAATCCACAGCATACACTCTCGGCACTGAGCACACACACACACACAAGGTAGAAGGGATTTTAATGTGAAAATATTGGTCTGTAGCAAATATATTGTACTGCTCTGGCAACACTGGTTTCTTCCTGGTATGCCATTAAAGCAAATTTGACTTTGAATTTGAATTTGAGAGAGTTTGGCCTGTGGCGGCAGGGGACTTGCTCTTGCTCACTAGTCTGCATAGTAACAGGAGAGAGAGGGAGGCCTGCTTTAACCTTTCAGCTGAGTCAATCTCTTTCTCTCTCTCTCTCTCTCTCTCTTACTGGTCATACATTTTTCTTACTATCATTTGTATTACAACTAGCATCAGCTCTGGAGCATCAGCTCTGGAGCATCAGCTCTGTTGTTGAAACTGTTTGTTATGGACAAAATGAAGAAGAGAAACAGAGAGAGTGACTGAGAGCTGACAGTACAGTGTGTGATTCTCAGTGGTCTGGAAGTAAATGTGTTTTTTTTTTTTTTCCTCATTTTCTCACTCACAAACACAAAAACTACAGTAAAAGGAGAACTAGAGACATATTTACCAACTTCATTCTGTGCTACTGGCCAAAAGGCTTAATCTGTTCCGTGTGTGTGTGTGTGTTTTTTTTTTTTGTGTGTGTGTGTGTGTGTGTGGTTCAGAGATCTGATTTCAACCACACAAGGCAGGTTAGGATACACAGGAACATCTTGTTTGTCTCACACTTCAGCACAGACACGCACACAAGCACACACACACATCTCACACTAAGAGCAGCAGTTCAGATGTTTTCAGAATCCAATATGCGTGATGATTTATGCGCTCTTGTTTCTCTCGCACAGCTTCTTCGATGTCTCTGTCTCTGCCTCCATCTGTCCTTCTGTCCGTCTTTGCATATTTGTGTCCATTCTCCTCCTCCTCCCCATCTATACCTCTTCCCTCACTGCCCTACTTTCCCCATCATCATCAGCATGGAGAGACTTCTGCCTCTTGACAGCATATTTAATGTTTAATGCACTTTGATTTCCACCCAGACACTTACAAGCCTGAGAGGAGAGGAGAGAAAAGGAGAGGTTTGATAACAGAGTTAAAGAGAGAGAGAGACAGAGAAGGCCATGGTTGTGCAGGGCATGGCTTCTGATGTGAAAGGCATGTGCATTAACATTTAGTATTAACGTTTAAATCACATATTCTGCAGTTAAATTGGAAACTTGAGTGGAAATAATATCACAGCAGGATAAACAGTATGATCTCTATGATGGAGGACGTTTAAATCTGCAACACTCATCTGCTGCTGACTCATCAAAACTGAAAAAAAATCTCTAACGTTCAGGCTAAACACGTACGGGCTGACTGATACTTCGTGGTGTTTTATTCAACATGTTATTAATGATGTATCGTGTTTCAGATACTGTGGATATCCACCTTGTCTGTCCTCAGAATCAGCAGCTGTCAGCGTTTGTTTTTATCTTCTGACCTCCACAGGTTGAGACCGAGTTACTGTTCTGTGCTCACAAGAGAACACAGAAAATCAAAAAAAAAAAAAAAAAGAAAGGGCTAGATTTACAGGAGAAAGAGGGCACAGTGATTATGTTTTTAGGACTATTTAATGTGAAGGAATTTGCTATTTTATGCTATTTTCTTTACCAATAATTTGCTATGGCCAGTTATATTTCAGCAGTTTTTCTAAACTTTCAGCTAATGTGAGGTAAAAAAACAAAACAACGCATGTTTATCCTTCAAATTCATCATAGGCTATTTTACATACTTGAACAACAACATAAAAATATATCCACACACAATTAAAAAGAAACAAATATATGTGTACATATTTGAAAGTGTAAGTTGATATTTCCACTGTGTTTCACTCCACAGACCCCGCAGCAGTCCACTTCCCACACTAAAAGCAACATAACACCCCATTTTAGTTTGAACATGCCCACTTCACATATTCAAACAACGTTACAACCCCAAAAAATTAAATAGAATAAATCAAAAACTACTCTTTAGGATTTCACCATTAGAAGCATTTGTCCATATACAGTTTTTAAAAGAGATCTGTCATTAGTGTAGGCAGTCAGCCAATCAGCGCCACCAAAACACCACCTCATTTAATGTTTAATACATTCATGGGAGTATCCAAGTACCAAAATGGCATGTCCTCTAGTGAGGGTGAATGTACCCATTTAATGTGATTAAATGAAAGCATTATCAGAGCACATTAGTTTTGATAATTTTGTGTACAAGGGGAAATCTTGGGACAGAAATCCCAGACTGACATGTGAAGGTCAAAATAAAGAGGGTGAAAGCAGGAGTGGAAAGGCTTAGGGAGGGGAGGAATTAATGTGGATCATTTTCTAAAACTATTATCTGTATTACATTTTGAAGACAGATAGCGTTCTTTCTTACACTGTCATACACAAACATAAACACGACAAAAACTACCACAACTTAATCAAAGCATATGGTCAGCATATGTCCACTCGTGTTACCACAGAAACATGTGGGCATGACATGTGGGAAGGTCATGAGAGAGGGATGGGATGATCACACATTCATACAGTTTATTTTATTCAACTCCTCAGAGTCTCTTACACTACCAGGTTTTATAACATCTCAGTTTTTCCAGCTGTTATTTAAATATACAAAATTCAGTGTCACAGTGGTTCTGAAACTAAAGCATAGAAAAAAACATTTAGAGATAAAAAAAAAAACAAGTAATCATTTAATCTTTTTGTTTAATCTAAATTTAATCTAGATTTTTGACTCCAGTTTGTCTAGCCTTTGTTGGACTTCCCACAAATGTGTTGTGCTTGTAGGTTCCTCTGCATTTACCTTCTATGCAGTTTGTCCCAAACCAGCTCCATTGGGTTTAGGTCTGGAGACTGTGCTAGTCCATCATTCCATCATTTGAAGTCACCATCTAGCTCTTTTCTTCTAATGTTTTGGGTCATTATCTTGTTGTAGGACCAAACACTAACCAACCAGTCTTTCTTCCTTCCTTAATTTTGCCGTCCTTACGTTTTTCTCCCGCCATTCTGAGAGCATTATACAGTACTACTTCCTGCAGTACAGTATTGTCCTAATAATGCATCAGAGGGTTTAGTAACACAATTTGTTCCAACATTGACTCAACAAAAGTTGGGGCATGAACTTTCAAGGCTTAATTTACTTCTATTGCTGCAGGAAAGCTGTAAGTTAAGCAATTTCTTAATCCTTGAAAAGGCCTGTTTTATATGAAATATACATGATTTTTCAGTTTTTATGACCTAACCCTAAACTTTTTTTTTCTTTACCTTGGGCAGTTTACCGCTTACCTATCTACCATTTAAGGCTATTCATTGGACTTTCTATAAAAACTGGAAAAATGGAGGTGTTCTAAAACCTCTGACAGGTAGTGTATGTCATGGAGAGTAAAAATCATCACTGCACATTTTCTGCTCTCCTGGCCCAATTACCTCTATGCTAATTTTGGCTAAAGTGATTCCACTGCCTCATGTGGAGTAACACACACACACAGAGCTGACACACTTTCAGATCAGCTTTCCAATACCAGCAGGTAAACACTCACATAACCACCTCACACAAACATAAACACATTCACACACAAAAATGTGCATACGAGCGCACAAGGGCATCACACGCACACACAACCCGCTGAACTCTGCAAGCCTCTTCTTTCTGTCTCTCATGTTTTCATTTGAAATTCCGCTTTAAGTGCCTCTGTCTCTGTTGCTGTTGCAGCCTGCAATAAAACATGCATGTAGAACTTCTTGGTCGGCACATCACAGCACTCAGCTGGCTGGATGGCTGGCATACTGGCTTTCTGGAGAGGATTTCTCATCTGTGCAAACTGGCCTCTGGCTTTTTCATGTTGTTGTAGTTCTGCTATAGTTGAGCAGTTACACCAAAAATAAACAAAACTATCCCAAACTGGTTCTTTGGCTCAAACTATCAGGGAGAGATTATTGGCTCTATAAAGCACAGGCTAAAGCCAATAGTTGGGCACAGCTGTAAAGTGTTTGGAAAATCACACTGACTGTAAATATTCATGTTGTACAGGTGAATTATATTATTATTTATTGTTTATATGTCATCATAATTAAGTTGATTCTTCATATATACACGTTTAATGCAGGTTTAATATGGAGTAATAATAGTTTTATTTAAAGATGTCCATGTCCCATTAAGAGAGATTGTAGGTATTGTAGACTGTGTTTTGGACTTTGGACTTGGAATATACAGACACAGCTTGTCACTGGATTATTTTATGTTTTTATCAAGTGTATGAGGACTTGTGTGTGCAAAGGATAAGAAAAAGGAGTCAACTACTACTATTGAGTTTTGGGTTGTACAGGGAGATTGAACTGCTGAGATAAAAAGCCAAAAAACAAAAACATGGACCTAAATTCAGCACACGATTTTGTTGCATTGCAGTTCTGTTTTCTAGTAAAGCTCGGTACTGTGTGAATGTGCTAGTGTGTGTGTGTGTGTGTGTGTTTGTAATATATCTGTCCATGCATAAGTGTCTCCCTGATGTGTGTGTGTGCACATTTGTGGGTCAGCCTCCTGTGTCATGCTAAACTGAACTGTCCTGAATTGCTGTCATCTTTGCCTGGAGACCCCATCATCATCACCATTCCCCCAAAATCTTTGACAGATGGCTGGGGACCAAAAAAAAAATGCACATGCTCAGCAGTCTCTCTGGGTCAGTGTGTGTCCGTCAGTGTGTGCGCACCGAGTGGACATCTCAGCAATCTGGTGACTCCAGCAGATAGTATAGTGTACAGTACTATAATTAGTGATAACAGTGAGTAACTTTTTTTCTTGTGTGCAATTACATAACAATAGACTTCAATAGACTCTTTAGGAAATGTTACATTAACAGAGTCACTAATCGTTTCCAGCAGGAGATAGTGGAAAGGAAACAGTATCTAGTGTGTAAACAATGTAATTAGGTCCTTTATTGGCTGCAAACTCTGCTCCAAGTTGGAGCAGAGTTTGTCTCTTTTGTGTTAGTCTCTTTTGTGTTAGTAATTTGAAGTATAGCTTTACATGAACTATAAACAAGGTTTCCCCACATTTTGAAATGAAAAATAGTATTCAGTAGAGCTGAAATGATTAGTTCATTAATAGATAAATAAGCAACAAATATTTTAATAATCAGTGGTAAAAATCTAAGCATTTTTTAAGCAAAAATGAAAAAAAAAAAAATCACAGTTTCAGTTTCTAAAATTTTAATATTTCCTGGTTGTCCTGGTCTCACTCACACACACACACTTAGAAAGTAACCTGTCGATTAATCAACCATGGAAATAATTGTTAGTTACAGCCCTGAAACAAACAATTGATTAACAGAGTAGCTGTTCAAAAGAAATGTAACCAGCAAGAGTTACTTAATCAAGTAGAGCCTTATAAAATTTCCCCAAGGGACCTCCCAAAGGGATCAATAAAGTATATTCTATTCTATTCTATCTATCAATCAAAAATGGTAAATATTATGGGAGTGTTAGCAACCGTGGTGTGCCGCAAGGGGTGTGATTCAGGATGCAAGAGGCATGTTCAACATAAAACAGGGTGTTAAGTGTAACTCATAAGTAACACTTAAGGGATTTTTTTTTTTTTTTAAACAAACCTATTAAGTAATAGAGATGCAATAATCCAGATAAATACTTAGAATTTCTGACTAAGCTTTAAAAAGTACTATGAAAATTAAATGAAAATCAGGGACGGCCTTCATGTGATTGTGTGTCTGCACACACAGTAACAGTTTTGCTTCATGTTTAGCTTAAAAATCAACTCCATACATCAGTATGTATAAATAAGCACATCATGTTTGAACTGAGACTTATTTACAATATTTTGGAAGCGCGAACTCGATATAGATGGATAGATAAATACGCTTTCTCTTTCATTCTCTGTTTTTTTATCCCTCACTCACTCAATGATTTCCTCTCAGCACCACAAGAAAGTCCCTCGTGCAGAGGCTCTCACAGAGGGGTGTTTTTGTACTTCGCAGGGGTGCTATTGGCAAAGAGCAGTCATGTTACAACAGCCAGAGATAAAAAAGAGAGATGCAGACGAGACTGGAGAAAATCAGAATTTTAGAAAAAAATGGAGCTAATGAGGAGTGAGTACAAAAAAGGATCATTTTGGTTCATCAAAACGCAAGTTACACTTATTTTACAAAGATATTACGATGAGAGTTTTTGTGCCAAGTCATATTTGACCAGTCCTTGAACTTTAGCCCAGTTATCTCTGTTTCATCATCCCACATTAGTTACTTGAATCTACAAGTTTTTGGAGATATGTTTCTTTGTCCCTTGGATCAGAAGGGCTGTTAATACTACCTTATCGCTGGAATTACCAGAGCTGTCAGCTGATGTAGCCGTGTATTAGCAGATGACAAAAAAAGGATGGGAAGCCAATTATATCAATAATGTCGGGACCATGTGCTTCAACAGCGTTCAGAATATGGACAGCAGAGATTATGGGTATCAACTGGGGATTTAGGGGCAAAGCATGGACAGTTGAGATAATGTTCAACGGAAGAGCTTCTGGATGGACTTAGTAAACCATCAGTGTAAGATGGAAACAGATGGAGTCAAAAAACAAAGCTTAGGAGGTTGTCTGCTGCTTGTTTTAAGGACTGAGCTGCTCTTAAGGAGTTCCTTAGAAACAGATTGTCTTTATAAGAACCTTAGCACGCCGTAAAGAAGAGCCAATCTAATTGGACTACTAGCAACCCCTGCCTTGAAACACTCACCATACTGTGCAGGCATATGTGTCTATCTGTGTGTGTGTGTGTGTGTATGTGTGTGTGTGTGTATGTGTGTGTGTGTGTGTGAGAAAGAGAGATACGGCTGTACAGTTTTCAACATTAAAGTATGTGAACACGCATTATAGATTAAACAAAATTTTAAACAAGCCTCTTTCCACAGTAGGAACAAATCTGTGCTCATTAAAGAAACTTCCTGTTGGTTGCTGATACACTGTGTTGAGGCGAGGTAAATTAATCCAATTTCACAGCAGGCTGGTGAGAGGTGAGGACAGCCGAGCCAAGGCTGCACTAATTAGCCATATATCTGTCACTATTGATTTTATCAGAGAGCCTACCAAAGCCTACCACTTTCTTCTGCCTCAAACACAAACGCATTTATATACAGTATGTATACACACACACACACACACACACTCCTCACAACTACAACCTGTTTTTCTTCACAAACAGGCACTCCCTGTTTTAGGGACCTCTGATATCAGGAAGCCCAGTTTATTTCCATACCTGAGCAACACAAAGGATGCAGTGAGAAGGGACACTACAAGCGTAATAGTGCGAGTATGTGCTGTGGGTCGGCTTTGCATGCGTGTTGTATGCACTGTGTCCTTCTTGATGAGTGCGCTAATGTACCTCTGGATGACAGGCCGGAGATGCGTTAGCTAAATGCTGCAGGCAACCACAGCTGTTACAGAGGAGTGGAGAGGATAGGTGAGGATATAAAGGGGAAAAAAATGATAGACTGGACGGAATTGCTGAGCTGTATCGTAAAAAGATGAAGAGTCTACAGCCATGCTAGCTTCTCTATAAGGTTCTACTTAGGCACAGTGGTGCTTTGAGCTAAATGCAGACAGTGACAATGCTCGCATGCTGATGTTAAGCAGGGTTACCGTGTTCACCCTCTTTTAGCATGTTAGCATGAAAGGTAATTAGAACTATCCACAAAGTCCAGCTGAGGCGATGGCATGTATTTGCAGATGCTTGATTGGCAGTAAATGAAACATTAAGGGATCACCAAAACATTAATGTTTGGACCAAATTTCATGACCTTTAAATGGCTGTCAAGAAATCGCTGTCAAAATCTCAATGTCAACCTTGTGGTGACACTGAAGGAAAAGAATGATGAAAGAATTCATCCCACTATGGATGCATGTATTAAATTTTATGACTGGACCAAAGTGGTGGACCAAAAAAATGGGAGAATGATATCCAAGGTTAGGAAAGGAAGGGGGGGGGGAAAAGAGTTATTTATCCAATATTATACAGTACTATTACTACTACTGCAGATAAAACATTGTGTAAAATAATTACAGTATCCTGACAGATTCTGCTCCCATTCTATGATAGTAATTATCACCACACAGTCGAATAATTACAGTAGCAAGAAATTACAATTAACCGATTGTGTGACTTACTGGGGACTCCCCATCACTATTGTGCGCGCGTGTGTGTGTGATTGAGCCTTACCCAGCAGATTATTCCACTGAGGCCAAGTCCCCACAGATGACATGTGATAGCAGATTAATAGCCTAACATATTAAAGTCACAAACCCTATTAATTCTCCTTGTATCAGTGCTTAATCAATTAATATCTAACAGCTGAGGACTTCTTCACCAGTCAGAGCTCCTCTGCACCACCTTCAGTATAATCTAAAATTAATCTTACAGAATTAGTATATGGTTCATCTTTCATGTTTCCAGTTAGGGACATGATGTAACTAAACTTTATTGGTAATGTCAACCGATGCATTTAAAGCAAATAATGTGTAAAGACTGTGAAACTGTCTTTACAAAGGCAAAGAAAATCAAAAGATGTTAATTGCACTTGCCAAATATCCAATACATACTAACAACATGTAAATTAATTTCTTATTTAGTTTTATTGTAATTTTTATTTTATATTTGATCAAAATCAGGGAAAATGTTAATCTAGACCATCTTTAAGTGATGTTTAGAGGAGACTGTCCACCCAAGAAAAACTGCATAACAATACATGTAAACAATATAACATTATCCAAAAGTCTTGGTAATTTTTTAAATAGTAATCATGGCTTTGAGTTCACCTAAACTAATAATAATAAAATACAAAATAGCCTACTAACAAAACAGAAGATCTCAACTCTTTATTTTTCTTCTTTCATTTGTGTTCAGCCACTGAACATGTCAAGGAGACTCTCAGTCCCAGCACCACAGAACAAACCCAATAATGGCCGTTATTGTTAAGTATATTGTCTAGATGCAGGCATAGGTGCGACAAAGCTGTGCGTGTTCATTTAAAATCCCTCACTGATAACAAAGCAAAAAATGAGCTATGGCATCTGGGTGGTTTAGAGGCTCTGGTTGGGCTATTTGGTGTCAGTCAAAACTGGCAACACTGACTACTTATTTTCACATTCTAATTAGAAGCCTGTTTGCCATGTTTCGGGAAAAGATACAGCACTGTTATCCAGTGATACTGACAGATTCAAACCAAGTGTCTGTGGCCAGGCAAACCAGACCTTTAATCCATGCGTGTTAAAGTGAAGCGGGGGCCATATGGTTTGCAGTGGATCAGAAGCAGTGATCCTGAGGATGATATGGCCCCAGCTGAACCTTTGTGCAGCGCATTTACACCATCTGATGTTTATCGTTGCAGCGTGGCCACAGCCCTGATAGCACTGATCTCATACAATCACATTGCTCATTATCACATATGGCAAACAGCTTAAGCATGTTAATGTAGCTTTGGCAATTTGGTGCCTGTACCATGCACTCTAACAGACATTTAAGAACATTTCAGTAAAACAAATTATGGTTAGATGACTGATGTTCTGCTTATTTATTTACTTGTGCATATGTTTGTCTCTTTTTCTTTCTGCTGTCTGGAGCCTTTTTGAGGCCAAATGCATTCTTCTGAGTACCCAGCTGTATAAAAGATTTCATACACACTTAAACACACACACTCAAAACATCTGCATGAATGTATGTACACACAAACATTCGCAAGATACACTCACACATACACACAGATACAGAAATCCATGACCAACACTTGGATGTCCCACAGAAACTGGCCCTCCTCACATCCTCGGGATAAAAGGGGAGATGATGCATTATACATTTTCGCCTCTCTTCAACTGCTCATTATAGTAGAGTCAGAGCCCCTGCCTAAAAACAGGTCGTTTCTAATGAGACGAAGCTTGCTACATAATCCCATCGTTTTCATTCGAGTGTAACTCCGAAGTGATTTTCTGGGTGTGTTGGGTCTGCCTTTTTGTCCCATCTCACAGAGATGTCAGTGGTGTTCAGTCAAAATGACCAAATGGTTTATTACACTTGTTTGAGAGTATTTTTTTCCTCCTGCATTTGGCTCCTGTAATTTCAGATTAATATTTATGACTGCAGTGAACAGCGCGCTCATTATTTACACCACATTACAGTTGACTCTATAGGCTGTCAGGATTGCTTTCTCAATCCATGAAATGCACTGATGAGGTGAATCCAGGTAAAAGCCATTAATCCTCTCTGATTTATAACAATAAATCTATACCTATCACAGATGCAGATAAAGAGAAGTTGATGTATTAGGTAAGATTTTTCAACTTCAGGATTATTAAAATGTAGATTATGCAAAAGGGGCTGCTGCAGTTCACTTTTTTCAAAACACTTCATAAATTCCCTCATGCACTTAACCACTATCAAACCTGTGTGTACCTGCATACATAAAACAAGGTTATGTATGTTCTTGCAGTTCCAATGACCATCAGAAATCAGATCTTTTTCACCTCACCTACAATCAAGTCCAAAAGTCACCAGAGGCTTTTGATGAAGCAGAGAATCCCCCTTCTATATTCTTGCCATCATGGAGGATGTCCCTACAAATTTTTCTCACCATGATTCACCTTAATGGGGAATTATTGGCAGACATATTGAGCTATAGTGCTTAACATGTAGATTTTCATTGTACCTGTCATCTTGACCCTCCAGGGTGTTGATGAAGTCTTGCCTACATGGTGCTGCAAAGTTTATGCAGGTCATGTCGTGACTGGATAACGCCTGTATCTACAGCTGTTCAGAACTTGATTCTGATTTCTGTTTTGGGTGCGAATGTCTGATGGTTTTGAAATCGTTTTAAAATCAAATTATGTTTATATGTAGAGTATATGTTCAGTGCAGAGCTGTGGTCTCAAAGCCTTTGAACAGATTTAGACAGTAAATACCTTGCCTAACTCCACAGTAAACAGATAGATAGGATAGGACTGACACTGATCTCGTTATATTATGTCCTTTTAGTAGGAGAAGCTGGATTGAGACCAGGATTGAGCTTAGAGCTCGTTAATGTAGCTGCATGAAAGTCTGCTGTGGCAGGTTGTACATTTTTTATTCCTGTTTATTTCTTCGACACAGCAACATCTTATACTTTAACATTTTACTTTTTTTTGAGTTGTTTGAACAAATGAAACAGAATTCCAGTTTATGCCTGTAAATTTCTAAAATATATGGGCATCTCCTCAATCTTATGAGGCTGTTACAGGTGCAAAAATCATAGCACCTGCCATGTATTTTCTCTTTCACCAGACTGACATAAAAGCAAATTGTTTATCTTTAGTGCTACCAAAAAAACTGATAAATAAGTATTTTCTGTACACATTCTTTTGCGAGTTTAACTCCAGGTCTGCACTGGTACATACTGCTTCCAGGAAATGGCCATATGCTTGCACTCTGAGTCTGCCACAGACAAAAGCTTTTGCCTTCTCCCACCAACTCGGCCTGCCCTCGACACTTCACATACATGCCCAACTGCAGCATGTTTGCAGAACAATACCGAAGAGAACGCTTGGGGCCTTTGGAACTTGCCAGATTTGTTCATGTACTGAGTCACAGCAGACTCAGCGCTTGTTAGCCTGTGGATATTACTCCTGCTGCCTGTGGAATTTGGAGAGACATTGTCCCCAAGTCATTTCTCAATTCTGCTACAACATACAAATGAGTTGGCACATGTGTGTTTATTTACTTTGAAAATAATACACATGTAGCATCAACACAAGCGTCAAGTTGGTCTTCTTGATTTTAAATGTTATCAGCCTTAGGTAGCCAACAGGTAATGAAACATAAACCTCCACTCAATACCCGTACATCATGTTAGAGTGCCCTGCACTCTTGTGGCCTGAACTGTGTGCAACACCAAATACCAAAATTTCAAAGGTTTCATATACCGGTAGTTAGAGGTCCGAACCCACGTATACTGAGGAAACTGAACACTTCAACTTCCCTGCACTATTTACCTTTTGGAAACCCGGTTTGCTTTTACAATCTGCACAAAAACTGTGTTTTCCTTTTTTCTGTACTTACTTAAAACCCCACCAAGCCATCCGCCCAACTTCCAGACTGCACTGCATGACAGGGTGAGACTGCATAAGTATACGCCTGCCTGAATTCATGAGTCTGCATACTTGTGTGGTTAAAAATCATTGTGTGAGACTGTGTTTGTTAGTGAAATCAGGCCAATCAGCTCCCATTGTCCTATTCAGTGCAGAGGAAGAGGATCACTTTACTGTACAAAGTCCAGATCACAGCCTGGTCTTCATTAAAGAAAAATAGACAGACGAAAGTAAACAAACAGGACTGAAATGTTTCTCTGTGAGAAAATGCTGCTCTACCATCAAATGTTCAGTACTGTGCCAGCTTTGTCTCCAAGCAGATGAAGCGGGTTAGAACTTCAGAGATAGTGTGTTTCACTGTGAGTACACACACATATACAACCAAGATGTACACAGTAAAGGGTACATAGTCTGTCATAATCCTCACCCTCACTCGCCTTTCTGATCTCAGATGTCCTTGTATGTGATGTTTTTTAGACTCTTGTTAGCTTAATCAAACCAGCTGTCCTTTACATTACAGCTGGCACACAACATAGAAACTGTGTTTTTACTGACTGCTGTCACCTAATTATACTTTCAAGTAAGAAAATATGATCTGGGAAACATTACATGAAACAGACTCACCACAAGGCCCATTTAGTAGCTGTTCTGTTGAGTTTTTTTTTTTGGGAGTACTTTAAGGACTTCACATCCATGTAAAAATCTTTGTGATAGTATTGGACCCTCCAGAACAGCCACTAAGTGGACATTGTAGAGAGATTGTCAACTACTGTTTTCGTGGTCAAGAATGAACTTTCTCAACTTAAAGCCAACAATGAATAAGAATATTAATTTTAAGTTAGAACACCTATGATTCAGCGACAACAGGGCAACCTCATCTGCTGAGGAAGATTCTGAGATCTGATCGAAAGCTCCACAACAGCTACTAAACTGACCTTGTAACGAGACTGTTTTGTCACACACACACACACACACACACACACACACACACACACACACACACACACACACACACACACACACACACACACTTTACTCTGCAGAAATCTACTTAAACTCTGTGGGGATTAAGTGCAAGTCAAATCCCCTGGTGGGTTTTAAAATCTGTGTTTTTGTATCTTCAGCTCCTTCAAAGCTGTCAGAATCGTTCAGTAGATTCAGAAGGTGATTATCCATGCGGCCATCCTTTGCCAGCTCTTCCTAGATTCAAACTGTGCACTTTGTTTTCATCTGAACTCAGAGTTGTCGGGTTGTCTTATTCATGGGAAAAAAAAAAACTTTACCTAATAAGACTGACATGGATGAGATATTAATTACATCTTACGTTTATGGAACGTCAGTTTGTTTGTTTGTCTATGTGCTTCCTCCTCTTCTTCCACTTCTCTAGACGTGTGAGTGGACTGGACTCTGGACTTTACTAAGGCTAATTAGTTAGTTAAAAGCTAGTCAGCTCCGTAACTTGCAACTGTGTCAATAATCCTATGACTACCCTTGACTCACTTAACTGGACCTTAATTTTGATTGACAGATTAACAAAACTATGTATTGTATAATTAAAACTAGCCGCTCACAGAACAGCTAAAGAAAGTGCAACTTTCAGGAAACAGCTGTACTCTATTGCGAGAAGCAAATGGTTGGTTCCCCCAGTAGAGTAACAAAAAGGTTGTTATTGTGAATAATTCGGGTTTGGGTTAGTCAAATGCTAACCTGCATGAAAAATGATCGCTCTGCAAATTTATTTTCACCATAGTTTCTTGTTATTTTCAGGATTAAAACCCCATATATCTTGGGGAAATCAGGTGCATTCCTCCTCTGACTGCAGTAGCCACTATCGCCAGTTGTAGTTCAGTGTTTGTGTCTTCTTCATTTGATATTTTCTTTTACTTTTAATGGCTGCCAATCATTTGCAAAACCTGACAGGAGTTTCCTGAAAAATGAGCTGAGAATGTTTAAAATGCTGCTTTTTTTTTCTTCTTTTATCAGCTCTCTGACTTGAGAGGCAGTGAGTGAGAAAAAAAAATGAGACAGAGGAAGAAGTACAGAGGGAGAAAAGCCCAGTTCAAATGACATTGTAAAATAAAATACTTTGTAAAAGGGAAATAAAATGCTGCATTGAGTGGAAGATTCATGCGCTCAAATAAACTGGGGCTTTTGAATTTTTAATTGGAGCGGCCCTAATTACACCACATGGAGACTGCAAGAACTGTGATTGGTCTGCCTCAGTTGCTTGTGTTTTCTACTGCATGTTTCTCATGGCAGTGGAGAGTGTGGACAGTAAATGCAACATTAAGCAAGTTGTATTTAGGCTTATTTATCTGCTCCTTGTCACTAGAACACATCCAGTGATATTATTTCTTATTGTAGCTCTTTATCAAAGTTAATGAAAGAATCTAAACAGAGTAATGACTGCAGTCGTCTATTCACTGCAATGAAACCAGTTTCAGTTACTTGGATGTAACTGCAGTTCTATAGGTAAGTCACTGTAGCAAATACTCACAGAGTGTTCTGTGGATCATCTAGAGTAACTAGGACAGCTGTTTCTGGAAAGAGATGTTGCCTTTGAATTTTCTACATGTCATTTTTTTCAATCCTGTGAGCACCGCCAATGAAACTTCATGCACCTCACTGTATTGAGGTGGAAGCAGACATCTCAGAGACAGATATCTCACAACAAATCAAGTGAAAACTGTCTGCGTAGCTAGATACCACTGGAGATAAATTTGGAAAGGCAGGAAAAAAAAGCCACTGGCATTTCTTGGTACTGTTTGGAATCTGCAGCTTCCCTCAGCTTTATGGGAGCTTTAGAGCAAGTTTCAGCTACTTGTTTAGCTGTCCAGCTACAACTTTGATTGTACTTTGGTTCAATCTCATCACTCTCACAGTGTCATTTCAGGCACACAAGGCAGCATCTGCACCTGATCAGCACCAAACAGCAAACAAACAGCGACAAGCTGGTGAAAGCACTGGAGCTGGAGCTAAAGAGCCAGATATTTCCCTCAGGAGTTGGTAGAAACCAAAAACAGAGCTAAAAGAGAATAAATATTGGACTTAGGCCTACATTCGTTAGGTGGGCACAAACTCTACTTCAAATAAATGATTATGCTGCTCTGTAAGTGGTTCACTTACTAGCTTTTCTGGAGCTTTTGACTAGGGCTGAAACCAACATTTATTTTCTTTACTGATTAATCTCATATTTATTTTGTCATTTGTTCTATAAAACATCAGCAAATAGTGAAAAATGCCTAAGTCCAAGGCAATGTCTTCATATTGCTCAGCTTGTCCAACCAACAGACCAAAACATGAATATTTGGTTTATTATCACCTAAGAGACCCTCACAACTAAGAAACTGCACCTCTGTGAAGTTTGTGATTTTTGCTTGAAAAATGTCAAGTAATTTGTAGACCAGTGATTATGGTTTAGATGCTTATTGGCTAGATATCTGGTCAGCTGAGGATGTGGAGTGGAGACGGCATGATCATTACAGTTGGTCGGCCTCTGGGATGCAGCCATGGTTGAAGTGTAGAAAGAATAAGAAGGGGCGAAGGAATAAAGAAGGAGTGGTGAAGGGAACAAGAGATAAAAGGACGACGGGGGGCGAAGAAGATGACAAAAGGAGATAGAAGGGAAGGAAACTGTAACCACTGTACAGTGCAGTGTGTATATGTGACAGTGAGAGACAGAGTATGTTATGTGTGTGCGGGGGCCGTGTGTAACAGAAGAGCAATAAGGTCGGGGTTCTTCGAGGAGACTCACTCTCACTGTCACATCAATCAGACTACAGCATCACACACACTCACGCATCCAACACTCCTGCTTTGTCTGTGCTCTCATTAGTGCAGTTGTGGAAAATGCAGCACAGAAGTGAAGCCATGAAGCTGTTTCTAATTTAATAGTTTATTTTTGCCTTGACTTAAAAGAACAGCTTGACATTTTGGGAAATACGTTGATTTGCTTTCTTCTTAGATGAGAAGATTGATATTGCGCTCATGTCCGTGAGGCAAATGTGAAGATAAAGCCAGCAGTTAGTTAGCTTAGCCTAGACTAGAAACAGGGGGAAGCAGCCATCCTGGCTCTGTCCAAAGGCTGCTTCCCTCCTGCTCTTCAGGTGGCTGAAGAGATTTAATGAACTAAAGGAGAATAATTTCAGACAGTATAATGAATTTGTGGGCAACATAAACTAAGAAATAACCATATTCATTTATAGATCTGCACAGACTACATTACAGGTATTCCTGCTATGAACACACTAAACGTTAATGGTCCTATGCCAGTTTAAAAGCATCTACCGTTTGGAGAGTGTTTAATTAAATCTATTTATATTTTAGGAATTATTCTGTAATTGTAGGACATTTCCTTCAAGTATTTAAATTAAGTAGTGAGATTTAAAGGTGGTAGTAGGTGGCTTTTGTCTCCTTCAGACAGAACCAGGCTGGCTGTTTCCAACGAACAGCATCAAAATAACAGCATCAAATTCACAAGATTCACACAGGTACACAGGCTTATGCAAAAACTGCAGAGGTACAAGTGTTATTTATAATGCAATGACAATATGGGTACAGAATATATTATAGTTGTTGTCTTTCTGCATCGGCTCCTGGGAGGAGATTCAAAAAGGGGGCTGGGTAGATGTAAAATAAAGGAGGCTGGAATTTTTAGTTAAAAGGAAAAATCTTGTCTTTCAAACGTGCACAAAATATATAAATAAGCAAAAACACAGCATGCACATTAATTTTATAGAAACTGGCACACACACACACACACACACACACAGGGCTACAGGGTGTGCCCAGCATCAGCCAGAGTACTCTCTGTGCCTGCTCTCTTACTCCTGGTGCCCTTATTGGTTCCTGCCCAATCCGGCCATCCAATCACGTCAGGCAGAGCGAGTCTGTGCATAGACTTGCAAATAATCTGGGGTTTTACAATAACACCCCACAACCACCACCATTATCTCTGTTTCTTTCTGCATTTGTATCTCATTCTGTTATCCCCCCAAAAGTGATGAATGTCAGGTGGTGAATGTAAATTACCTGGCAACTTACTCTCCTTCCAGCTACAAGTAACTTCGATCCTGCTTTTGTCTAATCTCTGTGTTCTACCTTACATACAGCACATCCTATATTATCTGAGCACATAATTCTATTTCTGTGGTTTTGCTAAATACATCTGTAAAAACTGTTGTTGTTTTCCTGAGCCTGTCGTTTAGTAGAGTAGAGGCTTATAAAGCTGTAGTGAATTATTAAGCAGGGTGAATTATGGGGCTGGAGCGGGAGACGGAAAGAGAGAGAGGTCTGGACAAAAATAGGTCAACCTAGCAGTGGCAACCCAGGGAAGTAGAAATGATTCTCACTCTGAGGAGGAGCTTTGTGTGTGTGTGTGTGTGTGTGTGTGTGTGTGTGTGTGTGTGTGTGTGTGTGTGTGTGTGTGTGTGTGTGTGTGTGTGTGTGTGTGTTTGTCAGGGGAGGCTGCATATTTGTCAGCAGCTCATGGTGTAATGCTAATTCCTGTCCTACAACAAAGCAATTTAAGAGGAAAGGTTCCCTCCGCAAGCCAATGAAATAGAGCTAAATGTCAATACACAAGTAGATCTTGAGAGAAAATAAATCTATTCTGGAAACATCAGCTCATACAAATAATTGAAGTGTAAATAAATAAAGTGTGACAGAATCTGCATAAATGCAGTAGTTTTGTTTTTTTTGTTTTTTTGTTTTTTTGGGTAGTTTTTGGAATTTTTATGATCTCCCCGTGGTGGAAAATAGTTAATTAGTTAATAAATAGTTAATTTCATTTATTCAGCTTAAGTAGAAATTTAAGGCACTTGCATGTTACTTGAGCATTTCCATCTCATACTGCCACTACTTTACTGCACTTCAGCTTGAAATTTTGCACTTTTTACATCACTACATTAATATGACAGCTATAGTTTAGTTGCTTTTCAGATCAGAACAATGAAAACAAATGGTGAGCTATAAAATAAAACACATTGTTAAAGAATTTAAAAGTTCTCTCAGTGTTTTTGGTCAACAAGCTCCATGTTGACCAGTCACAACAGGACATTTCTACTTACATGCTGATGCATCAATATGATCAAACTAATCATGTAAAATATCAGTAACAGGGGCCCTTTTCTATGGAACAAAGCCTTTTGATTTCAATTCTTTAACTATTTTTAGCTGATAAACAGGATATGTATGACTTTTACCTGTAATGGAGTATTTTTTTTAGTGTTGTAATGATATTCTTACATGGAAACAAGTATATTGTATTTGAAAGATATGCATGTGTATTTCCATGTTTCCATAATGTAAAAGTGCTGTTCATTTGTTGCATTTCTAGCACATGGTTAATGATAGCAGATAATACAAATACAAAGCCATTAAGAGAGATCCAGACACAGAATTTAAAAATTCTGTTTTCTGTGCTGCTGACAGTGGGATGAATATTGAGCTTTATAAAACTTGTTGATAAATTTAGCAACATAAAATGATTTACATGGTATCTATTCTGGATCTGTGCAGCAACACAGTACAGGATTGTGGATTTGCTCCCATTTGGACACAACAGCCTTAGTGAGGTTTGCCACTTATACAGCCTGGCTCGCTGTCAGTTATCAAATTAATTATCAAAGTTGTTGAATGGGCTTAACGTCAAGGAGCAAACCAGTCTGAGCAAACCAGTCAGATTCTTTAGAACCAAACTGGGAAAACTATCACAGAGGTATTGTTGAAATGGGACAGGGCGTACCCCAAACTGTTGCCAAAAAATTCTGAAGCACAGTCATGTATTAAATATCATAAAACATTAATATTTCCCTTAACTGGAGCTAAAGGGCCCAGATCTAACCCTGAAAAAACAGTCCCAGACCAAAGGAACACAAATATATGTGGGTTGCTCATAGCTGTATAGTGTAGAGTGAATTTACAGCTCACCTGCATTCATCTTATCAGCACAGTTCTAACATTTTTATATAATGAACCTGACAGCAAACTATTGTGTAGAAAGGTAAAACATTTATATAAGATATCCTGTAACTTACTCTAAGTTTCAGGATAGTTACTTACTCTAAGTTACTTTCACTAAACTTTTCACAAGTTTAGTTGGTAGAATCTAAAAAATTTCTTAGGAAAGTTGGGTTGTGCCGGGGAAATTTGACAACAACCCTGCTCATCAATGTGCCAGTATTCATAAAAAGAAAAGCCTCTCTTAGATTCATTGCGTTATTTTCTAAATCCAGTCAGACTGCTCAATTCAGGTATCTGATTCACTGTCTGCATATAATCTGCTCGCTCCTATGGCCGCTGTTCACATCATAATCCTGCTTGTGCTGTACTGCAGCACAGACAGAAGCAGTTCAACAAGAGTTCAGGAGTCAAGAGCAGTTTTTGTTTCACAATGTGATTTTTCTCTGTAATCAATTTTTTATCATTGGTGGAAATATTGGCTGCAGAGAAAGAACCCAAACATCTTAAGAGCCGTCACCGTCTTGTGGGGAACAGATCCACCAGTTGTTACCAGTCGAGAGCGTTACCACCGAGCAGAGTGTCACCCCACCCTGTGTGAGACACACAGAGTGTGTGTGTGTGTGGAGGGATGAATTCTGTGTTTGTATGCGTGTTTGTTCAAGTACACCTTTGTGTGTGGCTCTATGCGTGTGTACCCATGCGATGAGAATACACACTTCCTTATCTATTTACTGTGTATGTGTGCATCTGTGAAGGGGTTGAAGAGGTTTGTGTGTGTGTGTGCGTGTGTGTGTGTGTGTAAAAGTGAGAGAGGGAGAGACAGAGAGATAGAGAGAGGAGAAGCATGACCTACATTTGGCAAAGCTCATCGTATGAGCATGAAACTGCCTAACATCACCCCAGAGCTCCTCAGCACAGAGCCACACGATTGGCTGCTTTCAGCTCCAGCCTGACAACAGCACTGGCATCACCCAGGGGGAGGGGGAGGGGAGAGAGAGGCAGAGAGAGAGGAGGACATGGGGAGGAGGCACATACATTAAATCCAAAAGAGGAAAAGATGCAAATAGATGATTGGATAAAAAGAAGAATGAGAGGGAGAGTGTGAGAGTGAGGAAAAGGCTCCAATTAGAGACAGTGATGCTTATGAGGGTGTATGTGTGTGTGCATTTGTATTATGCACATTTTGTGAACAATAACGTGCTGTCCATGGTCATATTATGAGGACTCACTGCCCATTTGAGGAAAAAAGCTGGTCCCCATAAACTAAACTCTTAAATTTTAAGGTTAAGAATTTTTAGCCATGCCAGTAGCTTGTCTCTGGGCATTGGTAGTCTGACGGCCTAATGGTCTACCACTTTGATCCAGACTAAAAAATATCTCAACAACTATTTGATGTATTACCATGAAATTTTATAGACATTCGTGGTTCCCAAAGGTTGAATATTAATGACATTGGTGATTCCCTGACTTTTCATCTAGCGCTGCAGCATTAAGTTCACATTTGTGGTTTTGAGTTAAATGTTCCAACAACTGTTGTATTGATTGCCATGAAATTTGGTAAACACCTCCATGTCCCCTGTCAGGATGAATTGTGATGAATTTGGTGTACCACTCACTTTTCCTCTAGTGCCATCATCAGGTCAAAAATCAGATTTGTACAATACTGAGAAAATACCTGCAAAACTAAAAACATTCCCATTAGCTTCAGCTTTATGTCCAGTGCTAATTAGCAAATGTTAGCATGCTTCCACACTAAACTAAGATGGTGAACATGGTAAACATTATACCTGCTAAACATCAGCTCACGGTGAGCATGTTAGAACAGTTGGGGTAGGCATACCGTGGTTATGGTTATGGTTATGGTTAATTTTCCAGGGAATTAATGTAAGTCAATGCAAGATCCTTCAGAGTGAGAAAAATAAGTTTGTGTGTGCAAGTATACTACATATTTGTGTCTTTGTGCATAGACGCTTAATTTGTTGTCTTTGGTCATGTGAGTTGTCGCAGTGAAGTGGGGCTTTGTAGCATGGCACCTCTAGAGCTGAGAAACACACACACATTCACACAAACACTGCCTCTTCTGCCTCTGTGTCCCACTCTGTCTGTCTCTCTTTTTTCTCTCCCTCTCTTTCCCTGAGATCCCCAGGCACAAGGCATTATGGGAATCACTCTGGCACGGCTCTCGCTCTTCACAGCTTTAATCTTTAAGTTGTTTCCATAGAAACGACTACATTCACTCAGTTGATAACTGTTGGATGGCTTCTAAAGCTATAGAAGAATGCCCTCACCCAACATAAACCTCCCCCGCAACCCAACAACAGAGGAACATCTTAGTCACTGTAGAGTCACTGATCCATTGATTACAAATAATGAAGAGTCAGTATTGATGATGGCAGGCATATGGGACCAAATAACTGCACCCACTTGATTTTTTTTTTCCTTGAGTGAGAATTATCTGCTGTTCACTACAGCTCTAAGCTCTTAAACAGTGGGTTTTAAGGAAAGTAGACAAAGACATCTCAATAATTCAGTGGAAGCTAAGTAACAGCTCCCCCGCATATAGAAAGCAAGGCAGGTGACATTTGGTAGAGGATGTGCTTAGTTAACTTGCAGCCCCGCTTGGGTTATTTCAGGCTGATGTAGCAGCAGCAGACCCCCTCCTGTTGTCAGGTACAGCATGTTGGTGTTCCCTCAGTTGCCTCAGAAGCCCTTTCCCCTCCCTTCCCTTCTCCCTTTCCCAATATATATCACCGTCTGTCTCTATTTCAGGCAAAGCTACAAATTGTAACATGCTAATGTAAAAATACATGCTTTTAATTTGAAAGGCTAGATTTACAAATAAGGTCCACCCAAAAACAATGAATAGACTCACGCGCACAAACACAGACAAGCTTGTATAAACACACACAGGGAAGCACACACAGACGCCCATTCACACTATGACCACTGGTAGGAGTCTTCCTCAACACACGCACAGCAGGAGATCACCCCCTCCCTGCATATGTGCCGGTTTCCATGGAGACACGCAGTTAAAAATAACATGGGCGATGGCTTGTCTTGTGCCATTCCACCAACATGGCTGAAGCATTCACAAACACACACTCTCTCTCTCTCTCTCTCACACACACACACACACACTGCCACCATCATTTTTGGCATGATAGTGGGATTTATTCCCACCCTCCTGCTGCTGGGTTATACAGGGTTATAGATGTTATTTTTAGAGGGAAAGAAAAATAAGACACCTGCTGTAGTGCGGTTAACTTAACTACTGTTACACTACTGCATGTAAAGTTACATTAAAGCTGCATTAAGGATAACGGTTAGGCTTCTTAGCTGCCAAATACTCCACTGTGCCACTGTGTTCAGTCTCTAACTGTGTCTGTCTGCCATTCAGGGCTGGGCAGGTACTTTACAGTAGATTTATAGGAGCTTTTTAAGCTGCCTGCTGCACCTGAAAATTAGATTTAGAAAGCGGTGAGTGAACCAAAAGTAGTGAACCAAGAGCAGAGTAGGTCAAGGCTCCGTATCTGTGATCAAAACAATTTTTCTATGGGTGGTCAGTTAGGAGATAACATATGGGACAAGAAAACAAAATACATTCTACCACACAATTGTGTCACAGTATCTCATTTGTCATATTTTTACTTTCCTGAGAAACTGTTTTCTGTTTCTTGGCTTCCTTGAATAAAATAAATGAGAAGATCATGTTGGTTAACCTGTTCTCAACTCCGCCTCATGGAGGTTGCGTTAGACAAATATAGCATGAAGACCCTGAACAGTTCACCAGCCAAAAACAAAATGTGTTAAAGGCCACATGCCTCACACTGGAAGTTTCCTAAACCCAGAAAAGACAGAGTTAACAAAATAAGCCACAGAACATCATCAGCCCAGACAACACTGGGCAGTCAGAGGACGCCATTTATCTGACTTGTGGTCTGAAGCAGTTAGGCTATTAACAGAGAGAACCAAAGGATTTGTTTGTTCTATTCTAGCCATCAGGGTTATTCACCATGCTAAGTAACTTATGCAAGCAGACAAATGTACAGTGTGTCACTTACTACGCATTACATGTAATCCAAACCCAAAGACTCCTGGTGACCCCTCTGTGTGTGTGTGTGTGTGTGTAAACTCATGCTAATTTGTCTGCACGTTACCAAACTAAAGCACTGTTCAGACAAAAGATACTGGAATTACCACTGGCCAAACATAACAGAACAGAAGCATTTTTCCTCCAGTTTACACTACTCTATTATTCTCTCCATATTTCCTTCCCTGATTACTGCCTCTTTAGGAACAATGCTGCAATATTGATGAGGATTGGGGAAATACAGAAGCCTCAAAAAGGTTGAGCGAGGAGAGGAGGCCCTACAACAACATGAGATAATAAAACATTGAACTCCTGCTGCTTCTTTTCTCAGCAACCGCATGTCTAGTGACACAGAAACATATTGCGGTGCTTTATGCTGTTCTGTTAATGTTCTTGTGCCACACACTGATGTGCAAAATATATACGTTTTAAACTCCAAATCCATTTCCCAATAGCTACAAAATAATTTCCTTTTGTCAAATCTTTTTTTTCATCCATTCATTGAAACACTTTTTTTTCATTTTTGGTGGGCGTGGACTCATGCAACTAAGTCAAAACGTTGTCGAGACTTTGTGGTGAATTGTAGTTAATGCACTACACATACTAATTCAACAACTATTGCATATCCACCTGTCATTGAACAGGGATCCCTCCATTTTTAATTTTCTTTTGTCTCTTTATTCTCATTAAAAGGTTTTTATAATCCAAATTTAGATTCAAAGGATGAAGGGGTTTGTATTATTGGCATTCTTTCGAAGAGCTAGGTAAGAAGTCCTACTCTCGTGACTGTACAATAAATTCAAAGCTGCATTCAATAGCCGCTTAACTTAGCTAAAGGGAGACAGTTAGTCTGGCCCTGTCCAAGGAAGGATTAAACAAACAAGTAATAACGTCTTTAATAAGTGAGGGTTAGAGGTGCTGGTAGGCAGATTTTTTTTACTGTTGGACAGAGCCGTCTCTGACTCCGTAGTGTTCATGTTGTGCCACTAAGGGGCAGTACAGGAGCACTTTCAGTAGAGTCTTTTAATATTAGGTAAACAGTGTGTGCAGAGCCAGGAAATAATCCCTCGAACATTTAACCTGCTGTTATGTTGTTGATATTTTCTCTGGCTTGTCAGGCTCACTGTGACGTGGTGAGTGCTATAAATAAGACTGTGACTCACCTCTGCCAGCCCTTACAGACAGGCCTAAAACCCTTATAGAAATGCACACTTGTTATAACATGAATGTTGTGCAGGTCAGGGGGGCAGAACAGAGGAACTGAGGAGGAGGGAGGCTGAACAATAGTGCAGGTGTGCAGCTGGGAAAAGAGGGATGGGAAGAGGGAGAATGGGGGTAGTATGATTTATTCATTCTGTGAGGAAGGAGGATAGAGACAAACATGCAGACAGACAAACAGAGAGGGGGATACTAGAGGTTACAGAAACAGAGGTATGTTATATTTATCATCAACACTACTTCTGTCAAGGTTTATAAGAGCCAAACCATTAGAAATCAAACTGAAATATAAAACAGCAACTGAGAATGATCTCTACATAAAACCAAGCCTGTAAAAGTGTATTTTAAGTTACTTAAAAGATGATACTGATTAAGTGATTTGGCCTAATCTCCTCAGGCAGGACAAGCCATTAGGGCCCTATCCAAGAAGCTCAGGTTACAATGTTGTTCATATGCAGTGGAAAGGTCTGCGATCCTGCCCTGATGTTTCATAGATCACTCAATACCGCAACTGACAAACAACCCCAGGGAAGGCAAGCTATTAAAGGCCTCCCAGCAGTCCTGTTTAGGAAATCTGCTGTAACTAACTAATAACTGAGGCAAGCCACATGAAACATCCCAACATTTAATATTCACGACCTCCTCTGTTTGTGCTGATGTTGACCGCTGCGGCGAAGCGTGTGCAGACACGTGGTCGGTTCGCATGAGTGTTCAGATATTTTCGTTGTCTGTGTTGTTCGCGGCCACGGCGGGAGGCTGAAAGCTACTCGAGCACACTACCAGCTCCACCAGCTCTACTCCAAAGTCAGTGAACTGCCAGAGCTCCAGATTACAGCAGATTACCAGGCAGGGTGCTCATATACTCTCTCTGTCTCTGTTTATGTGTGTCTGCGTCATGCTGTTACTGCATACTGCACGGGGATGTTGACTCCTCAGAATCTGTGTAGACAATCTCCTCCTTTCCTTTCCTTGAGGCAGACACTGAGTGATATTAGAATTTATTTGCTCTCATCGTTTCAAATTATGGCCTAAATTTCAGAACAATTTCATTATGTACCTATGACGTTTATCAATTATCCAACTGTAAAAAAGGGTGCTTTTACACCAGCACAAAGTCAGGTGTTGTCTCACACACACATACACACTCTTAGATCATCAGTCTTTGGTGGCAGCAATAGAAGGATTGAGCACGTGATACATATTCCCAGCATGCGGTGGATTAATACATTAATACTTTGTGGCTGAACCCCCCCACATATTACTGCATCATAAAGGGATTACGGTCAAAGACAGGCCATGCCCAGGCGGGATCCTACCATCTGACACTGGCGGACAGGGGTGAATCAAAGAGACAACTGCGACAGGACAGAGAAGTGTTTGAGTTTGTGATGAAGTGTAGGTGCATCACTCCTCGTGAATGAGATGTAGCTCTCAGCAAGGCCAAAGTGAAGTGTCCACATATCCTGTGGACAAAGAAGAAGTATTTCCTCTCAATAACAGTGTTGGGTCAGCTGAAGGGAGGAGAGAAAGCAGGGACAGCAGGTGGGTGGGTGAGGAACTGGAGGGGGAGGGTCTGTGTCTGCAGATGTTTCTAGTCTGGATGTTGGACTTGCACAGGAATGTTTTAGAAAGGTCTGCAGGAGCAAATAAGGTGCCATTAGAGACGGATGACTGCAGGAGAAAGATAGGAGTGACGGAGAAAGACAAAAAAGAGGAAAAGAAGAAGCGAGAGTAGACAGCTGCTGACCATGGCTTTGGCGTGTCTCAGTTTAGGCTGCGTCCCTGTGCGATCCAAAGGTACTGTCTATGACTATGTCACTGTGTTCCTTAAAACCAGTTATTACCTTTTTAGCTCCTGTTATCATTGTTTAAATTCCTTTTAATTACAGGAATGTGGCAATAGTGTCACTATGACGATGTTACACTATGACAGTGTCACAAACAGTTATCATTCTCTCTGTCTTACACTGCACTAGACTTAATCACACAGTCAGCATATTTTCAGTAAGATGCTATTATTGTTACTTAATGACTGTTAAATCACTGTATGTGCACATTATCACTGCTGTGGGCATAAGGTTCTTTCATTGAGACTTAAACTGTGAGTAATGAAAAGTGTTCAAACCTATTCCAAAGGTATCAAATATGTCAGGCTGAATTTTTGAAACATCTGTAAAAAAGGATACACATCATGTAGAATATTATTTTTTGGAACAGTGGATCCATTAAAAAAAAAAGTCTATGAGGTTGAACATTTCACTCATAGTCTGAATATGTCATTTCACAGTGTCAACATCGAGAGCAGAAATGATTACTCAATTAACCTATAAGTATGTGAGCAATCCTGTGAGGAATAGATAGATGTTAACTTGGAAAATCTTGACAAGCTTTAATTATAATGTATTTTGTCATGGGTGGGGGGGGGGGGGTGTTAATGTAAAACTCTTATTCTTGGAAATTAAAGTGCTGTTCCTGCAAAAGCTGCAACAGTTTAAAGTCTGTGGCTGAAACAAACTGTTAATATCAATTAAAAAAAAAAAATTCTACTGTTGGTGAGAGCCATTGTATGTCCACTAACAGTGCAGTTTTTCCTCTGCAGAACTGGGCAGCTAGTGTTTCTTATATAACAGCTGTCTACACTGACAAGATTCTGCAGCTACTGCCATAGGGAGTGTGCTGCCTGACCCAGATACACCCTAATACATTCTCTACTAATGACTTACATTCACTCACATCTGGACCAGAGAGAGAGAGAGCCAGAGAGATGGATACAAAATCATATAGCTATAGCAGAGAGAGAAAGAGGAATATTAAAGCAGTGACATGTGGAGAGTCAGTGTTCTCATTGCAAATGTCATGGATGACTGCGTCTGGCTGTTTTTTATGTATTTTTTTATTTTGCTTTGTTTGTTTTTTAACTTTGGTGGCACAGGTCTTTTTTTTTTTACACTATAGTGTGTCCTCTGTGCATAACAAAAGTATGCACAGTATGTAGCAAATAAGCTATATTTGGCTATTTGTTTTCCTATGCTATGATGTGTTACCAGTGAATTCTCAACACATGTGAATCTGGGGTCGGGTTGACAGTGAGTCATCCTTTTGTTGATTAATCCATCTGTCCATCTATTCCTCTATTTTCAAGTCAAGACCAAGCAGAGCAGCCTAAATGTCCTTTTCCATAGAGGCTCTTTTGGGGAAGCCCCAAGTGCTCCTGCTTACTAGCTACTGATTCTGCCATCGATCCTGCATGTATTGAACAGCTGCAATGGGGAGGGATGGACATCTTTACCATGAGCCCAAACCACATCCACTTCCTGTTAGCAGCACTTTTTTTTGCTGAAATAGAAGTTTATTGTTTCTAATATAGCAATCTATTGTTAATGTTAATCTAAAAACTCATGTTTCCCCTCTTTTTAGATCCACCATTCAAACATTTTTCAGCACAAAATTCATACACATGACCATACACATGACCATAAACATTTGTGTTGCACCTCTGTAATCTTTGAACCAGATTTAAATTTGTGAATTGTGAATTGCTGCATTCCTCTCTTTTCTATATTGCACTGCATTTCCTTAATACATAGTGTGTTCTGCTCTCTATTTTTACCATACCTCCTCTCTTCTCTTGGTGCTGTTGGCATGCAAGTCCTGGTGATGACACTGCAAGTTGCTGACACTGCACCTGCAGATTTCAGGATGAGGGGAAACAGAGGTAGAGGCATACAGTAAGGAGGAGAGGGATGATGGGTAAAAGCCAGAAGGAGAGAAAAAAAGAGAGAGTGTGCATTAGATGAGTATGTTAGTGTGCTCAGCCATCCATGTCTTAGCTGGTCCTGGATATTAGCAACGGGCAACTCCCTGCATAAACTTTTGATTACAATCAAATGCAGATGAAGAAGTAGCCCAGGATGATTAGAGCGAGCCAGGAGTGGGACAATGTGGGCAGGGGAGAAAGGTAAAACTATAATTTGGATTTCGTTACATGCTGCTTCTCACTTTTTGGGAATTATTTTTACAAAATAATTTGTGTGTTAACTTTGGTTACGGTTATGGTTTCTACAGCCTGGTAGTGTACTTTAAAACTACATCTGATGTTTTGTTTGCTATGTAGATATTCTACAGTATGATTTTACTCTTAATGTTCTGCTCAACTCTAAATCTGGAGCTGCTTATTGCTACTTAACTTTGATGTTGATCTTCAGGGTGCAGAATGATTTATGTGCAGAGTTTGACACTCCGTCATTTTCTCTGTAGTCACCTTAAACTTCAGTTTAAAATGGGTATGAGGATTATTTTGTTACATTAGCAACTAGTCTTCAAGCCAACTGTGGTGAAATAGGCAACTTAGGTTTTCCATGATGTGGAAACCTGAATCCTCCAGTGCACAAACATTAAGAACAGACTTTTCAGACTAGTAGGAAACATTTTGTGCCCAGGGATTAAGTTTTGAACAATATTTGCATATTCATATATTCTAGATTTCACAATGAGGGAGACGTAGATATGATTTTTAGAACTTTTAACCAGTTGATTGAACTTTTTTTTGTGGAAAAACACATCAGACACAAACTATTATTCAAAGTATAGTATTTTTACATTTCTTAAAACATATCTGGAGGGGATATTTAAGCAATACAATCATCTTTTTGAGTTTTTTGATGACATACAGAATAAAACAGCAGGGAACATGTTGCTGAGTAATGCAGTCTTAAAAAAAACACAATTTGATGAATATGATCAGAGATGCCTTCATAGCAGCAGCAAAAGGCAGGGAGTAAAGCCACAGAAACAAAACTACTGCTAACACTTTTGTTCCAATATTCTATTTCTCTGTCCTTTTCATTTAATTGAGAGAAACTACCAGTCATATCCAGGAATAATAAAGTAGCAAGGCATGTTCTCTGCAGATTTTGCAGATTTGTAATAATGCCCAGTGACAAACAGCATTATGGTGAAATTCATCCAAAATTTATCTCAATTTGTCTTAAAAGTTTTCTTCATTATTATCTTCATGAATGTTGAAGTCACAAGACGTGATATGCAAAACAAGTAAATAACTTTGTGTGTAACTCTGTGTGTGACAGCCTGTGGTAAATAAGCCGGGCCGCTGTGATTCTTTAACCTTGCAGTTTAAATCAGCCGAATGCTGCTGATGTGAGCTGGCTGATTTAATTGCTAGCAAATACGAGCCTTGATGAGCAATGAAAGGTTGCCTGGCTACTGATATACAGTGTGGCTTTCAAGGACACAATTGCATTTTGAATTCCGAGTTAAAAGAGGAGAAATAGGATTCATAATAAAAGCTAAAAGGAGCTCTGAGAGCAGATAAGAGAGATGGATAATCACAGTCCTCTCTCTTTGATAATCAACCGTTCTAATCTTTGGAAATGAAAGTTAGTGATCCTCAGTTATACATCATTCATGACAGTAGTATTTTTTTTACAATATTAATAAATTGTGGCAATAATGGCAATACACATGGAGGACCGTGAGAAATGCTGGTGCTGCAGAGTTGCAGGGGTGAGGTGGGTTTAACTGCCACCTGCTGGCCGGTCATGGCCTTGTCTCATGTTTTAATGTGCAACCTGGAAAGACAGAGAATAGTGATATTCTCTACATCTGTGTTTCTAAATATATTTTGTACATCAATTTATAGTATTATTTTCCCTTTTTTAATGTGTTTTCATATGTTGCTTGGCTTTGATGTTTGACTTCTGCCTGTTGGTGGTAAATTGTAAAACCTGGCGTGGAACCTCAGCTTATTTTCTTTTAATGCTGTTTTCTCTCTGATGCTGGTTAAACAGGCACTGAGAGCTGGCATTCAAAAGTCCTGTCTTAAGAACCATGTCTTAAATAAACAATAGCATCTTACTATATATTTTTATATTTTTCCAAGACCTACTGTAATACTCATCTTTTTTTTCCTTTAGAAGAAAAAAATATTTTGCATTATGGCCTAAACAAGGCTGGATAACTACATCACAGGTCCAAAAGCCACAGATAATAAGCATGTTAACGGTTTGTAGTGTTTTCTTGTGTAAAATGCTGTGTGCTCTGTATACTTGATGAGTTCTTAAAGTAAACAGATTACATGTAGCATGCAAAGAAAGCAGTAAGAATGGGGTCAGCTCAGGCCCACTGCTCATTTTTGCACCCAGGTTTTCTAGTTGGTCATCTAACCACGGGTCTATATGGTTAAAAAAAAAAGTATGTTATACTGTTCCTTTCACTGGTTAAAATCACACAAATATTTTGAGGTCCTGGACAAAAGACAAAATCAGCTTTATATAGTGACAATAAGTCCACATACTGAGATTACAAGCTCCTACGTATCGACTGATGCAAGTTTTGATCAGTAAGATCGGGCTTAGTTAAACATAAGATATACGTATAACATACGTAGAATATTCCAAATTATCACAGAAACAACTCTGTTTGTGTGCAGACCAGATTCCCTTTAACATGTTCGTCTGTCATGTTGTCTGTCTCCTCTCTTATCTTAGCGGTGTCAAACCTGGATATAGAGAGCAAGCTGTCAGTTCACTATCAGGCTCCATGGCACCAACAACACAACATGTTTCACCCTTGCACCCGACCACCATGTCTGGAGGAGCTGCACAGAAATGCTCAACTCAGTCTCAGAGCCCTGCACCGAGGTGAGAGACACTGATCTGGTCTAAACAGTTGCAATATATCGTGTACAGATGACATGGTTTGTCAGCTTTTATGCACGTGTGTTTGGGTTTTTCAGACGAACAACAGCACCAGAGGTCCACCAGTCGGGAGAGAAACAGGGTGACCATTTCTATCTCAGTGGCGCCCCCTATGCCCACCTTCCCCTCACCACACACCATTCGCCGGCAACAGAGAAGTCGCCTGGCACGAGCGGTAAAGATGATGCACAGTGCACAAGTGAAAATATCTCACCAACCATTGAACCGGTCAGGAGGCACTTACCCAGAAATGGTTTTCTTTAAATCGCAGGAGCTAAGACTGTGACTGTACCTTTTATCAAGTAGTTCACACTTTCAGGTCAATAAATTCTGGGCTTATGTGACTTACGTGACAAGGTTCCGCTATATGGTGCACTTGCAAAAATCTCAAACATGTAAATAAAACAAATGTGTTACAATAAACTGACACAATATCTCATTCTGATGTTGCCATGCAGCAAGAGAGAGCAGAGAGGGAGCGAGAGTTAGACTATCAACCCAGGAAGGTAAAACAGAAATTTGTGTGTGTCTGTTCATGTCTAACTTATAAGCACCTGCTGTCAGATCTGTTTTAAGTCCACTTGTGTGTGCAGTTACTGCTGTCCAAGTCCAATATAAACACTGTTTTCTCTTGTGTTATGTGGCTGTATTGGTGCCGTTTACGGTATATCAGTATATAGTATATGCAATATTATAGGAAGTATGTTATCTTTAGAACAGGGGTCTTCAACGATTTTCAGGCTAAGTACCCTGAAACTGATGGAGAGATGGAGCAGGGACCCCCCGCGCGCTAATACGTTCATGTTAATTCATGTTAACGTGATTTTAAAGACCCAAAAAATAAAAAAAAATAGAAAGAGAGAAAAGTAGATAAAACGTTTCACGACATCCCCTGCAGTACCTCTGCGGACCCCCTGTTGAAGACCTCTGCTTTTAGAACTTGACTTTTTTAAAATCACACAAACTTAACCTTATTTTTTTCTTTCTGAATCTCCTGAAGGAGAGGACTGTGAGAGAAACAGAGATCCAGACCATGCAGAGAAAAGTAAGAAAATTTGTTAACACATGGTCAGAAATTTTTTTTTTCTTGACTGTGTTTGCTATCTGAACAATAACTGTTTGTATGTTTTCCTGCTGCCACAGGAAAGGCCGGGAAGAGAAGCAGATGTTCCAACAATCCAAAGAAAGGTAAGAAAGATTTGAAAAAGTTTGAACAGCGAACTATTAGCTATACCAGACTTATTTCGAAAAATACTTTAACTTTCTGTAACGTAGTTATTAAAAGACATTGTCAACACATTTAAAAACACAAAGTTTTAGACTATGAGGTAAAGAATAGGACAGTGTGACATTTAATAAGAGGAAGCCAGCAAAACTAAACATTACATTGTCTGTCTCATTCATCACTCACCTTTTTACTTTCCTTTAATCTTTTTATTTAAAATGATTTAATCTTTTGGGCTATTCATGTCATGTCATCTGGTCTTTTGTTTTTGTTTTGTCGTATTTTATGTTCATAGTTTGAGTGCTTTTACTCACTTCACCATATTGAACGTTGCATCTTCATCCCATGGAATAGAAAGGTATCAAGCATCTGTGTTGTTTCAACTTTCTGTTTATCCTCCAGTCACTTTAGCTGTTCAGTAGTTCAATCTGTATTTGCTTCACGACAGCGTCATTCTTCACAAATGCTGGGATTGTATTTTGCTATTAAATAGTGTATGTACTGGCATTAGAGAAATGGTAAAATAATGGCTATTTCATGTTACACATCGAAATTGTAAATAATTCCTTGTAGTCTGTACAACTAAGTAACTTATGTACTACAACTGTGGGAATGTATCAGTACCTACCGTATATGTAATGTTGCTGCTGGCATCTTCCAGGCTACCTCGACAGGGGAAGGCGAAAGTGGCGAGGTCTTGGGAGGCCACAGAGCCAAGGCTTCAGCCCCCAATGCTACCTCGACCCAGGATAAACAGACGAACTGGTCCAAGGAAAACCTCCCACCATCAGATCAGAAGGCAACTGCAGATTCTCACGCCATCTCCTCCTGCATTATCCCCATCAATGTCACAGGTAGGCTTAAGAAGAAAAACAGGAAAATTAAGAAAGGTTAGCGCTGCTGAAGATCAAATCAGGGAACTTCTAACTATGGAGCAACAGTGCTAAGAAGTGACCAAACAGCAATCGGGAATCAAACACAGACTGACTGTACAAAAACCAGGAATCCACTAACCACTACACCATGTGGGAATTAGTAACAAGATGATAAGATTATTAGAAATAAACAACATCGTACTCATTGTTAACCTCTACTGTACTTAATTGTCTATGTATATGGCCTCTGCGTTGTTATTGCAGGTGTTGGGTTTGACAGGGAGGCAAGTGCTCGTTGCTCTCTAGTCCATTCACAGTCGGTTCTTCAGAGGAGAAGGAAGCTGAGGAGGAGGAAGACTATCACAGGAATACCCAAAAGAGTACATCAGGACATGGGTATGTTACAGAGCACACCTGCTCACTACTAGAAAATTTAAGGTTATTTTACTGTATGGATCTTAATTTGCAGCCTTTCCTTATAGGCTCTACAGAAAAGATTTGTGCATGATATTTCAGACATGCTAACATGCTTTGTCTCTTTATATTCAGACTCAGATGAATCACCTGTAGCAAGGGAACGCACAGTGATTGTCCATGCCAACCCGCACCAACTCTCTCTCTGTCAGGAAGATCTCTCAATCAGTGGCCGCCTCCATCACACTCGTGACTCTGGCTGCCAGACAGATGACTTCCTTATAGCATGTACGTTTCTGAGAATGGACAAGTGTATTTGGCTCTGTATTACAGTTCCTTTTAGCCTTTCAGGCTCCCATATTGATACTATAGGCAAAAACAAGGAGTTTGTTTAATTTGCTGCTATAAGTTAAATGACAAAATGTTTGACTTTGCAGTTATTGCTACAATGATTTGTAGGATAATGTTTGGATCTATTCCTCAAATAGCTGCCAAATGTTGATATTTTCTGTCTTTCCAAATTCAGGTACAGCGGCTCCCTCCAGAAGGCGCATCAGAGCTCAACGTGGCCATCAGGGAATCCCTGCCTCTCTGTCCCATTCAACGGGCAACATCTCCTCCCTTGGTGACCAGTCAGACTCCACGTACACCAGTACTGCAGCCCACGGTGGACGCTTGCGCTCTCGTAGCCTCCCACGAGAGGGTGGACGTCTGATGGACAGTGACGAGGATGACGATGACAATTATGATGATGATGATGAAGACGAGGAGTTGTCACCATATGAAACAGAGGACTTTATTCCAGCTGGCCCAAGTCCAAGAATGAAGATGATGATGATGAAGGATGAGGAAGAGAGCACAGATGACCAGGCAGCTCCTGAGCCACTGCAACTTGGAAGCCTAAAAAGGTTGCAGAGATCTGGGGAAAGAGACAGAGGGGGAGGAGGAGGAGGGAGCCCGGAGCATAGCTGGATGGAGAGGGGCCGTTCTCGCTTGCCCCGCAAAGCTGACATGGGCAGCTGTGAGATCTCATCGAGTTCAGATACTTTTAGCAGCCCTATTCACTCGGTGTCTACAACGGGAGTCTTAGGTAGCCATGTGGACCATAAAGAGGACCACCAGTCGTCAAGCGGGAACTGGAGTGGTTCCAGCTCAACCTGCCCATCTCAAACATCTGAAACCATTCCCCCGCCCTCTTCTCCACCACTGACAGGCTCATCCCATTGCGACTCAGAACTGTCACTCAACACTGTGCCCAATGCCATTGATGAGGGATTTTCCCTAGATCCCTCATACCATTCTGACCTCAGACCCCAGGGCCAGGGCCACAGGTCAAGCTCATTCACATCCTCAGCCACAGACCAGCTGGACGATGCAGGGGTTAGTACAGCCAGTGAGGGGGAGTGGACATACCCTCCAGATCAAGACCAGACTGATCCCGACCAAGACCCTGATCAGACCCAAAACCTGAGCCAGAGCCATGGGTTAGCCCAGGAGTACAGCTCCAAACAAGGTCTAGAAGCCCAAACGTGTTTTAGTGACAAGACCAGCAACACTGAAAAAGAGCCTGGCTCTCATTACCCATCTGATGCAGAGGGTTTCTACCCATCTTCTGTGCATTTTGGGGAGTGTAATCAGAGTTACAGAGGATACATGTATAACTATGCAGACCCAGGACCTGACTGTAGTCAATCCAACACTGTGGCCGCACCACTATCCCATGGAGTTTACCCCCAGCCCTCAGCCGACTTCAAAGGAGGTACTATGACTCTGGGGAGGACCTGTCGTCCACTGAGGAAATCGAAAGTCAAACCTCCACCACCCAAACGGACTTCCTCGCTGAAGGAGACCAGTAGTAGTGTTGATGTTGGAACGGACACACAGGCAGATCAGGATCAACCAAAGACGGTTAGTGAACAAGAGTTTACCTTGTCTTCCACAGATATGAAGCTAGAACTGGAGCTAGAGCTTGGAGGTGCTCCAGAACCCTTACAGACATCTTGTCTAGTGGCAGAGCCTTTGGGAACTTGGGGAATGGGACTGGGTGAAACTGTGGACATAGTAGAGCCCATGTCCTTCAGCTCTGCAGATACACACTCATTTAAGGATGAAGGTGCTGTGCAATCTGACTATGCAGACCTGTGGCTTCACAACACTGAGCTGAAGTCCAGCAATGGTGAGTACACGTCTATGTCAAACTCAAGCACAGCCACAGGCACTACTGTCATGGAGTGCATGAAGTCACCAGACAGCTCTTCCTCCTCCACAGAAACCCAAACCCAGGTCCTTGCCCAGGCTTCAGAGACCAGGGCAACTAGCCCACCTCTCCCACCTGGAGACTTCAAACTTGGGTCACCCGAGAAGCTGGCTGGCCTGGCCTCACCATCCAGTGGTTATTCCAGCCAATCAGAGACTCCAACATCAACCTTGCCCTCATCTTCAGCAGCGTTCTTCCCAGGACCTCTGTCTCCCTCAACTGGCAAAAGAAAGCCAAAAGTGCCAGAGAGGAAGTCTTCTCTCTCTTCCCTGCAGCACTTCCCCAGAGATGGAGTTTCCATTTCCTCTGGCTATAAGAGAGACCCAGACTTCCCACCTCCACCTTCCCAACTTGATCTCAATGTTCTTCATGGTGGCTATGTCAGACACACACTATCCCATAGGACACATCACATGCACACGCTTCACCACAGCAAACACAGAGTTGCAAATGTGTTAGCCACTGGAACAAAATTGTTGGTCCCTGAGACCTCAAATAACAACCAGCCGCCAAGTTCAAACTCTTCTTCAACAATTACCAGTTCCAATCTATTGCCGATAACTTCATCTGCTCATCGGTCAGTGCAGCTCCATTCTGTTAGCCAATCTACAGACAGTGCTACCACTACAGACCAGGAAACAGCAAGTGGGGTAGAGACTGCTACAAGACCCAAATGTCCTCCTAGTGGTTCTACTCTGGCTCCACCACCTATTAACACTAGGCCTCTCCCTCCTCGTAGACCACCTCCCAGACCCCCAGGTCATGACCACACCTCCTCCCCTGAACACTCACAACCACCTCCCCCTGGCCGCCATCCAGACGGGCCTCCATCATATGAAAGCCTGTTGCTCAGACAGGACCGCTATGGACCTGGAACCTTCTGGGCCATGACAGCCTTCAGAACCCGGATGGATCCATCGTCAGATCTCTCTGATGACAGCTCACCTTTGCATCGGCCTGTGCCACGTGCTCCCCACCCTTCGCCTGTGGATCTACACACACATATCCACTCGCACACAGAGTTCAGAGGGCTCACGCACTCAACTCATGCACACTCTGAGTTTAGGGTTTTGGGGGAGCGCTCATTCTCCCAGGATGATGATGATGATGAAGATGAGGAGGAGGAAGAGGAAGAGCAGGTCAAAGAGCCGCCAAGGGCTTTATGTTCCAGAGGAGGCATGCGATCGGACCACCCTCCACCCCCAGCGTACGAGTTTGCTGGGGGATCCCACTCAGACTCAGGGCCCTGGGCTAGTCCAGTCAAAGTGCCTGGTACCACAATGGAGACATCGCACCCTTACCTAATCAGCGATGCAAGGAAAGGAGGACAAGCAGAGCAAGAAGAAGAGGAGGAAGTGACATCAGGTGCTACCAGAAGTGCCCATCAGCAGCAGCTACAGGAGAGCAAAGACGACTCTACCACTCCTGACACAGAGGATTATTTCAGTAAAGGTAAGCTTTTAAACTAAATTTGGCTAGTAGTAGTACTTATATGTAAAAAGAACAGAAAACAACACAATTACATGCTGATAATTATTTACGTGAAAAAAAGAACAAACATCTGCAACAAATGGTTCATCATGTAATAACCTTTAATCATAAATGGAGAGCAAGGTTTAAAGGATGGATATGTCACCGATTGTATACTAAATGATCAGACAACCAGATGACATGTGATAGGGACATTGTGTGCTGCAGATTCCACGCCCAGTGATAACTCGCTCTCCCCTCTGACGGATGACACCAAAGTGGATGATGACATCATTATCACGTCACCCAACAAGACCCGTACTACTGAGGACCTGTTTGCCATGATACACAGGTGCTGTAAATTTTGCATTGCTGTTCAATCTGTCTGATACTCTGTCTACAGTGTCTATGTTGTGCATTCAATGTATAGCTATTTGCCAGATTTTAGTGATGGTCCCACCGTTTCAAGTGTGTTTTTACTTGTGTTTGTTATTTTGTCTCTTATAGTGCACTGTCTAAATGTTAATTAGGACTGTACTGTGATTTCCTCATTCAGATCCAAGAGAAAGGTCCTGGGCCGTAAAGATTCAGGAGACTTACATGTGAAGTCTCGCCTCTGCCCTACAGCACTAGTGACCCCTGGTAATATCTCCAACGTCATCACCCCGCCAGCCCCTCCTCTCAACATCCCAGCCACCATAGCCACTGCTGCTGGATCACAACGAGCCCCTGTGCCAATCTACCGCAGCGCTAAGAAGTCCACCACCTCCAATGAGGAGTTTAAACTCCTGTTGCTGAAGAAAGGTAGCAGGTCTGATTCCAGCTACCGGATGTCAGCAACAGAGATTCTGAAGAGCCCTATCACCCCTAAAATCCCAGGGGAGTCCCTCCAGGAGGGGCCCATTAGACAGGCTGAGGAGCCACCATCCACACCCCAAGAGCCCCCCATTTCTAGCCTGGACCCAATCCAGATACCAGGCCTTTTTCCCAGGGCCAACTCTGAGAGTTTCACCCCCAAAACTTTGCCTATGTCAGCTGCGTCTCGACAGGGACGTTCTCGGATCCCTCCTGTAGCCAACAGCAGTCGCTACAGTACACGCAGCCGCCTCTACACGGCCCCCATGCAAGCCATTTCCGAAGGGGAGACAGAGAATTCAGATGGGAGCCCCCATGATGACAGATCATCCTAAAGCAACCCGATGAGAGATGTTCTCTATTCTTAGCTGTGCCCCACATTTGAAATGGTCCCTTCTACTTTTTTAACCTTGGATAGATGAGTCATCAAAATAGTGTGATTCTTGCAACACACAAAATCTGAAAGAAAGAAAAAAAGAACAGCTTTGTATCTACTATTCTATTTAAGGGTGTCAGACAGATGTGTTGTGAGATACTGAATCAAAAAGGGACGATTATGACCATATTATCAAAAGAATAGCTCCCTCATAGTTAAAAGAGCAACATTTAAGACCTATTTTAGTTGAACTGTCTTTTTTTAAAAAAGAAAAAAGAAAAAAAAACAAGAAGAAAGAAAGAAAAAAACAGTTACAACTGTTTGGTAAATAATGCTAAGAAAAAAAATTGTGGAATTTGGACAATATGCGTGTGCATGAACAAGAACATGCAACATCCACTGGTATTTCTACTTCTTGTGTTTTGAATGGTGTGGGTGAATGTGTGTCACTGAGGAACTGCTTTCTTATTAAAATTTAAAATTCTTATAAAATTTAATATACTTTGAACTTTTGGTGCCCAAAGCATCGGCGTGAATTCCCAGAGTCCATACTCAATATTCCTGCCAACAAGCAAGGGTTGTTTCGCTGCAGAAGTTACTAACAACATCTCAACACAGCACCAACTTATCTATGATATTTCCATCTGAAGACCTGGCATAGAGAGTATATCACACAGAGCCAATCATATATTTCTTCACATAAATTATATCCAAAAAGATAACATGATGCATGTATTTTTGTACAACTGCGCCTCAGAACATGATGATAAAGTTTCACCATGTTGCATGACCCTATATGGAAACATCCCCTGGATCCTGGTTTCTGTCGACATTTTTGTGGTTCCTTTGTACTATAAGAATAATTAATCTTTCACTGTGAAAGGTTGTAGTGATATTTGTACCACATTTCCAGTGATCTAAATTGATTTGTCTTGGATTTGAGTGTCTAACAAGAAGGAGCAAGGGCTTGCGCGTAGATGGGGCCTATTTCTCAAAGATACCGGCTAATTTTGGACAATCGCACAGTGGCCTTTCTCTACTAGAGGTGGTTGTAAGCAGGGCATTTATAAGTCTCTGCACATATACATGGACCTGCACCATGTTCCACCAGAATTCAATCACATGCTTATTGAAACCCAACCTTGAAATCTAGTATGTTTAGACTAATTAAAGCTTTTCCAGCTGCTGGCCAGTCTTGCTGTGCTGACTTGAAGTGGAAAAGGTGCATTTCAAAGCAGTTTTAATGATACCATTGAGTGCAGACGGTGAAAATGCTTTAGAAGGTTCTCAATCGGTTTGACTAGAGGTTAATTTGGAAAGGTTTCCAAGAACCAACCTCGCTTTTGCACTTCATGATTCTTCAAGAATATTCCTTGAAAAGAAAATATATCTTATAATGAAATTGCATATGTATATTTGTACTGAATATAAAAAGTCATATCTATATAAAACAAGCAGAAATTTTATAGGGAATCAACCTGAGTGTAGCAAAGAAGAACAGGTTTCACTGACATTACACATGAATCTTAACAATGTACACTGTTCTCCTCTCCTTGTTGCCTCTCCTTCATTTGCACTGACCCAGTAGCATTAGACAGGTGAAAGCTCAACCCAATGGCTGGTGTACGCCATTCTGTCTTACCCTCCTCTCACTTTATCACAAACTCTGAGAGAGAGGAGAGAAAAGGAGTAAAGGACTACATACCACCAGTATTTAAAAGTCAGAAATGCATCCACTGCATTGCTGCCGCCTTTTATATCCAACACCGGGGTTAGAGTATGCTGTAAAGTCTCTCCTTCTTCACACACACACACACACACACACACACACACACACACACACACACACACACACACACACACACACACATATATATCAGTGAACTACCATCAGTGAAAAGTTTGAACTCTCACCTGTCTACCACAGCAAACACAACACATATACTTCTTACATTCAGAGACCGTACTTCAATAGAAACCATTCACTGTATTCTGTGAATACCTCAGCAAGCATATTACTGTTTTATTGTAAATGCTATAGATAGACAGACAGATAGATAGGTAGATAGACAGATAAATAGATAACAAAAACACAACTGTTTGATACTCAGCGAATCTGAATTGCAGAACTGACACTGTGTAAGATGGAGAGAGTACAAAAGCTGTGAACTGATAAGAACTTTACATTCATCATACCCATATTGCTGAAGCGCACTTGTTCCTACACATTGTTTTATTTGTTGTGTTTTCTATCGCATGCAATAAGTAAAGAAAAAAAAGAAGAAAAGGATACCACCATATCACTATTTTTATCTGAGGGATGTCTCCATACCACGAGAAAAGATTTTGTATTTTCCATTCAAATGTCAAGTTCAATAGTGTGTTCTATAGATGTACAAACTGTCTGGCTAATTCTGTTCTGTATAGTCGTGATCACAAACAGGGGTTTATCTTGTACTGTATATCTACTCACTGGACAATCATACGTTTAAGAGACTGTAAAGAAAATGATATTGAATCTGTCGGGAGGGAGAATCTGAACACTTTTGGTGCTGGGTCCTAGTCTTGCTGGAGCTGTGGAAGTTCGGGAGAGAGAGAGAAAAATATTTTCGAGGAGAAACTGCCGATTGAGTCTGAAGTGCATATCTGGACAAGCCGCTTTGGATAATATGTACGAACAAACAAGCAAACAAAAATGGACAAAACTATCCAATCATAGACCCAAAAACTAGTTTGATCAGATCAGAAAGTCATTGTCTTTACTTTTGACTCATAACAGAATTTTTTGATTCACACAAAACATTGTTACCGGATAATTAAAATAAACAAATCTGTAGAGTTGATACAGTATTATATGAAAAATGCAATGCCACGCTGTGAAATGCCATTTAAAAACAAAAATACTCCCAAGTATTTGACAATTTGTTTAGTGTGATTTTTCCGTACTGCACCTGTGATGGCAGTGATGCTATAGTGGTACTTTAAGGCTGTTCTTTAGTTGTAAAAGCAGTGGATAGATGATTGACACAAGGTGATTAGAAAGACAAACAGTGGTTGCCATGCAAACTCTCGTTTAGCACTCGTTTAGCCCTTTCAAAGCTCAGTCCTCAGCAGCTTGGGAATATAACAGAACAAGAATCTATTACTTTAGATAGATTTAGATTCTTTTTCCCAACCTGTTTTTCAATGTCTGCACACAATTTTGCCCTGAAGGGAAGTGTGACAACAACCACTTGATATTTTTTCAAAGGTGTACAGTATGGAATAACACTAAACACACTTTAAAATATGTGACAGAGAACAGAAACAATACAGACTTGAAGACAAAATGTAACTATTTAAAAGAGGCTCCATGTTTAAAACTAGCTAGGACTTAACAGATTTGAATCACTTTTGTATTTTTGTATAAACCTGTAAATAAGTTTTTAAAGAAAAAAATCTTGCAAATTCTTTCTTTTGTAAAATAAATCAATAAAAGATTAAAAACAAAAACCTTTTTTTTTTCCAAAGTTTACATGATTATTTCCAAGCCTTTGTATATTTTGGAGCTGTGCAACACCTTCAGTCTTGTATTTATTTTTTGCGGGGGGGTTACAACATTGTGAAAATTCCATTATTCTATATCTAATTCATTTTAACAGCTCATCAAGCTGCTTAGTAACTGTGCATAGAAAAAAAGCCAATAAATGTGATTGCATTGAAACGGAAGGCCCTTTGTGTGACACTTCATTTTCTCCCCATCAGAAAAAAAGTGCAATGAGAGAGTCTCTCCACTAGATGACGGTGTTTTAATGATGTCTTGTCTCAGTCTCTACTCACAGACTGTATACACAGTATTTCTCTTTGAACTGCTTGAACTGAAGTAACTGGTCAGATTCTGTCTTTGAAACCCTTCTGGCTAACGTTACATTAAATCCTAAGTCATCATATAAAGTTTTATGTTAACAGATGTAAACGTTTACCACAAACTGCAAGATTAATGTTGGCATGGATTCAGTGAGCTATGTCGTGGACATGAGGCCCCTACTTAAGCCTGTAATTGTTTGCATTTTGGAAAATTAGTAACGCCGAGTTAGGTATTACCAGTCCCTGTTTGCTATGTATCACTGGGTGTACAGACGATTGTAAATTAATTATTTAGATACTGAAGAAAACGTTAAAAATTGAAGATTATCAGTGAAATTCTGCAGTTTCTCCAGGATTTTTAAGCAGTTTTATGGACGTTTATTTGCGATGGACATCGAAATAATAATGCCATCTATGGAAAGCATAAGTTACTCTGAATCTAAAACAATGCGTATCAGTCCTGTGTATTGAAATTTGACTGGATTAAGGCTGCTTCTTGTCACACTTGTCTCACTGTGGTAAACCAGCGTTATGGGTTTTCATGTAGCCTACCTGAATTGGCTCCATGTCACTGCCAAAGCTCCCACTGCAAGCGCTGGTCGCGTTGATGAGCGGTCAAACAACAATAACTTACTTCCTGTTGTTTTTACAACACCTGCATGAACCTGCCCTTTCACCTCACATGGTATCTTTATCTCAGGTAATGGTTCAGCTTGTAACAGCCGGCCCAAAATTCTTTTTTTTTTTTTTTAACCCATCCACTTTTAAAAAGTCGTCAAAAATGGGCTGAAAATTTCACACTTTGGTAACACTGACCAAAACTTGAAAATAAATAAAGGGGGGGGGGGGGGGGGAGAAAGAAAGAAAAGAAACTGGTGCCCCCTCTTGACTAACTCGGCTGCTACCACTAATGACATTAGTTCCTATAGTTGGCAGATTGTCATAAAGCTCTCGAATTTATTAGATAATAATAATAATAATAATAATAATAATAATAATAATAATAATAATAATAACAACAATATATTATTATTAATAATATAATATGTGAAGTAACTAAATACATTTTTAAGTACTTTTCTTAAGCACAATTTTGGGGTACTTTACTTGAAGATTTCCATTCCATTTCCAAGCCAAAACGTAAGTCTAACATCTCACCTAAAGATAATCACTAGGATTTAGTCCACAAATATTTCAGAATAAAATGCAGTAATTCCATTTTAAGTGGTTTGCCGTCCAGGCTGGACCAGAGCCTCATATCAAGGAGCTGGCCCTGTTTCCTCAAAGATACACGTAATATTTATTTAACTTTATCACATAAATATTGAGTATGTGGTGGGGTAATAGAGTGTATGACAAGGAGTACCATGTTGGGATTGTAGCTTGCTTCACGAAGTCGAGAAACAAAATCCCTGAAGAATCTGCAAGGGGAGTCATAATGAGACCATTTATCCTGAGTGCTGCTGGTGAGCATTTGAACTGGCTGATCTTTTGAACAATGCTTCCTTTTGGACTGTCACTTTCCTTGAATAAGACATCTATGATCCTTTGACCCCCTACCCCCATTACCCCCGCCCCAAGACTGACACACACACGCATGCACGCGTACAATCCACCAAAACTAAAAAGTCATTAAGTTCTGCTGGCACTCTTGGTGTTTTCTTTCTTTCTTTTTTTGCATTATATTATTGTATTTGTACCCACTTGTACCCATCGTATCTTTGTTTTCTTTCCTTGTACCCCAGTTATGTTTTCACTGCAGGATTCAATTCAAATGACTAAGCCAGTGGTTCACACCCTGAGGCTAGGAACCCCAAAGGGGTCACAAGAAACTACTGAGGGGTCACAAGATGAGCAGAAAAATCCTTTAATGCTACACACAATTCTATTATTTTTTCAGAGTTCATTCTAAATTTAGCTTTTTTTCTCATGAATTACTGGAAATTTTATCCTCTTTTGGCCTCTAAGAATAAAACAACAATAAGTAAACTATTTGGTCAATTTGGTTGTAACTTGTGAACATATGGTTACAAGTTGACATTCCTTCGTTTTACAGGGTCACAAATAAAAAAGGTTTGGAACCACTGGACCATGCTATTAAATATCTTGTAGTAGAAACCATATTGGCCTTTTGCTTATGTCTCAAACACTAAGATGATGTAAACAAATGTTTAATTGTGTGAATGCATATCAAACATATTTAACAAACATTTTTTGTTGAACTTACAGTAAAAAGTTGGATATATATATATATATACACACATGAAATGCTGCGGATCGATAGATGACAAGGCATAAAAATATACATAATCGATTATTGTGCATTCCCTCTATGTTGTAGTAATGAACACAAAATGCTAATGATGTAAAACATATTCTAAGAAACAACCCCTACTAAAACCTGAGTTTCACATTAAAGCAAGATGGTTTCAAGTATTAACTTGTTACCACTACAGGAGAGCAACAGTGTGAAATGCAGCTACAACAGACATGATTTGGTTTGAAAATGGTTCTGAAATGTTCAGAAAATTAGTATTTCTGCCATCAAAAACAGATAAATACTTTGAGACGTGAATAATTACTCAGACACAACATCGTCCTGTAAGTAGTTATTTGATGGTGCACACAGAAACTATTTCAGGCAGAAAAAAATTTGATTACATTTTACGCTTGATACAGGTTGATACACTTTGTTACAGTACAAAATGATATCAAAAAACAACCTTTTGGCTTGACTTTATACAAAACAGTTTCTCCATCATTTACTCTTTCAGGAGCACTTTAACTCTCTGTACAGCACTCAAACTTAACAGTTAATGACCTTGCCTTTACTCTAATATCAAAACACTTACAGTATTCCAGTCATTGTATGTGTATGTCTTGTGTGTGTGTGTTTGTGTGTGAGACTGTCAAAGCATAATACAATCATGTAGCCACGTCAGTGCTCAAGCTGAAACCGTCCAGCTTGAATGTCTTCCAGCACATGAACCCGACACAAATAAAAGAGAAAAAAAAATCAGTAACTGATTTTCTACATCTACGGCCTGCGCTTCAGACACACAAAGGTTTTCCTCTAAAGTAAAACAGGCTATCCACTATTTAAATAAACGTGGTGCCCACTCTGCCAAAGTTAATTCATGATCTTTGTCAGTAACAGCTGAATTGTTTAAGGACAGAAACCATTTGTGCATTGAGTGACTTCAGGGAACAAGACGTCTTCTCCAACATTTTGAAATGAAACCCTTCCACACTCCTTATTCACATCACAGAGCATTTCTGCTGCTCAGTACCTGTTAGTAATAATGACTGCATACAATCACTGGCTTGCATAAACTAAATGTGACGGCCTGCAACAGACACAATCATTCAGAAACTTTCATAGGATTGTTGGAAATGATGCAGTGAGATGGTCACTGCCAGTACCTGAACTAACTTTCCCAATCTTGAGTGCAGAGCATCCATCCTGAAATTCTGACCAGGGAAAATAATACTTCTACAGCCAGACATCTGAGGAGACATAGCTGCAAAACCTACAACATATCTGTGCATGTGTCTGTATGTGAAAGTGACAATGTAGAGGTAATTTAATAGATAAATTATGGCCTCCAGTTCATAATAAGGCAAAAAAACACTAATATGGAAAAATCTCATGATTATACTCAGATATCTGATACTAGTTACAAGTATGGAAATTATGAATTAATGTTATGTGTATCTGTTTAACTGTGAAAGCAAACTGTGCTCTGATAACTAAAAAATGTTCAGCTCAGGGCTATAGTAATCACTTGGAGTTTTCCCATTTCAATTTTTTAATTTCACTGTTTCTTTCCGTACTTTCTGTACGTTTTATTTCCCCGGATCTTTATTTATTTATTTGTTGACCTCTAAGCAGTCAAAGCAGCTCCTAAAATACCCACCATGTGTACGTTTTTAACTCCCTGCAGGTCGCTAAAATCCCCAAATTCACAAAAAGAACAGAGGACATGAGCTCAGTGTCCTCAGTTGTGGCTACGACCCTGGTTAAGGTCGATTTACACTGCACTACATCCCTGTAGTATTGTGTGTGTTTGGTTGCCAGTGAGAAAAGAGTGTCTTTATCCTCTATTGTTTGGTCTGTTTCAGCTTCTCGATGTGATGACAGAGTTTGAGCGCTGGTCCCAGCTTCAGTCCCATGTACTTCATAATGACATCACTGCGCAGCAGCATCAGAGCCTTGCCATCAATCTCCTGCAGGGAGAGGAGCCAGGGGGCACGTCATAAACACTTCCTCTTACAGCATTTCGATCAAAATGACAATGACTTCATTGAGGTGTTGAATGGTGGCAATTACAGTCTGACTTGCCTTGTCTGCATGATACAGCACAGTGAGTGAAAACCAGTTTAGTCTTGCTGTCTGTTGAGCATTAAACAGGACAAAGAAGAAAATTCATACACTGAAAACAAAATACTCACATGTTTCCTGAACAGTTCGATGTGTGGGCCCAGAGTTTGGGGATCAGCCTCTTGGACAAACCGTATGACATCGTCGACTGACCAGGAGGAGGCATCGTTCCCTGAACCTTCCTTGTCCTGTTTCACATAGTCTGGACCTGTTGTTGAGCTAGCTGCTGCAGATTGTGAGGGCAAGAGAGATGAAACTCAAATCAAACTAATACCTAATGCATTTAGGAAATATCAGACATTAGTGAAGCCTTGGGCCAGCATTGTCTTTGAAATCTGGGCTGTGTTCACACCATTTCTGTGAAAAACTGCAGCCCTTTTCATTCATGTGAAAGGGGGAAATGTGGTTACACAGCGAGGGGCCCCTGGTTTCACTGCAACAAAAATGCTATCTCATTGGACAATCACATACGCAGATGATCAATTTCATTTACCATAAAGAATTGTTGCATTTTGAGGTTTGGAGGTTTACTCGCTGCTGTCGTGATGACCCTTCCAGAGTTGTACAACGCTGCCATGAATGAATACAAAGACATGCATTGCCATGCAGTTACTTGGCATTTTATCAGTCTTCAAGTCAGAATTACTGGTCATTATTTTCTACCTGTGTTCACACCAGCAGCTTGGTTAACCAAAGCTGACTTCTTTGTAAATTTGGCCCTGTAATACATGAACTGTACTGTGCATGGCCATGTGACTCACCCCCAACCACACAGCTCCCTTTGCCCTGGTAAGTGTGTGCATGTGCATGTGTTTAATCCTACCCTCCACTCGTCTGTGTGTACACATTGGGCCAAGTTCAGCCGGGTTAGAGCTGACACGTCGTAGTGGTGGCGGTGTCTGTGTGTGTCCAGGGTAATATGGCCGCTCCTTCTTTGTTGCTCTGTAGTCTGATGCAGTGTGAATGGAGCGGGTGCTGGGAGCAGGATCCTTTGTGGAATCGTCATTGGGGAGGCCGTTCTCAGTGTGTGACGGTGGTTCTGGTTCATGAAAGGGTGAGAGAAAGATAAAGACTTTGTGAACGCGAACAAAAAACAGGAAAACTGCTGCACTGTACTGAACAATACAAACAGTGATAAAGTGACTGGCTGATGAAGGAAGAAGATGATTTACTCAATCCGAAATTTCTCAGCTCTTGAATGATGGAGGTAAAAAGCATCAGGGATAAATCACTTAGAACATACACCCGCCATACGATTGCACAACAGAAAATGGCAGTGATAAACAGTAGTTCATGAGAAACTGTAAAATGATTTTCTATCAGTCTACTTCTGCAAAAGATTTCCAACAAATTCTGTATTTGGCATCAAAACATCATGAGAGCTGTGGTTGTTAAATTAAAAAGAGAAACCTGAAAGGCTAGTGGAGCAGAGGTTGTGCTTTCTATCGAACTGCCTTACGGTGAAGTTATGCAACTTTAAACTCTACGAAAGGTAAATTCTTTCTCATGAAAAACAAAAGCTAGATTTCCAAGCTATAAAAGGAGTGTACCAAACCCACAGTTATTTTTGTTTGGCCGCTAAATCTTTCTTTTTCTAAAATGATGGGGTGAGTCATGTGTGTACCCAAGCAATAAGGTGTGAACAAAAATTTCAAAGTAAAAGCAGACACCAGCGATACAGCCCGTAGCAGTGGGTGGTGGCAGTGAGTCATTTTAGAGTATGTCAGCAACCACAAAACATAACTAGGATTACCACCTTAAATGCCACCACCCCTGTCAAGTTGCAGTTTGCATCACTGTCTGTCCAGATTCATATATGTAGTGAAGACTTTGAATTCTCTGAATTTAATAAAAAGATATTAAATGTATTTTATCATAATTAGGGTATGAATTCTCGAGTTATGACCAAAGCCAAGTTTTGTGACCTTGACCTTTGAACCTTAAATTCTGACCAGTTCATCTTTGAGTCTAAACAGGACGTTTTAAAGAATGAAATTTCACTCAAGGAGTTCCTGAGATATTGTGCTCGCAAGAATGGGACAGCCTTACGGACAGACAATCTGAAAACATAATACCTCCAAACATAATGCCACAAACATGTCGGGTCAGCAGGCCGAAAAAGAAAGTGACAAATGGCAGAGCAAAACAAGAGTAACCCTTCCAATCCAACAATAACAAGATGGAAAGAAGCAAAGCAACGGCTGGGTTTCCAAACAGACTCAGAGATGGCATCTTCTTGACTCGACCAGTTTGGTGTGGGAATTACATTTTTCTGTCATCGCTGTTTGTGGCTTTGATCAATACCCTAATGTAATATGTTCAAAAGGACACCAATATAAAAAAGATAGAGGAAGACAACACTGCTGTCAGTATAGCACAAAGGCAATGGTGAGTTGTTTTTTCTTTCTAATATTCGTCGTCATGTCTCCCATTCCATCATGAGTTTTGAGCCACACATCACAGCCTGAGATTTTCTTTCACTCGTCTTCCATGTTTTGACTTTGAAGCCAAGAGGTAACCTTATTTGTTTAATGATGTTATTGCTGATATGAAGCGGTCTAAAGCTTTTTTCCTATTATAGTGAGAAAAAGAACAAACTATGCTATGGCAAACTGTGTACATCCAGTGTCCTCAGAGTTGCAATTCTGACATAGAAAACAACACAAATAAAACAAAAGACAAAAAACAAAGAGGATGCATAAAGCTACAACCTGTAAACTTCCGTTTTTTTAATATGTTACGTCTTCCACTTCCTCCATTCACAGTTACTCTATCCACACATTTGTCATCTTAACCTGACTTGGTCTTGTTGTAGAAGCGTGTGTTGTTGTTGTAGGGGCTGAATGGCTGTGAGCTGAAAAGACTGTCACTCTCCAGATGTTGGCACATGTTCTCCAGGAATCGCAGCACAGAGGATGCACTGGAGGCGGAGGGCAGCTTCACATAGCGGATACCATGTTCTGACCTCACTGAGGGGGACAGAACAGAAACAGCTATTAGTCTGTGTGCTGTATGTACACACACCCGCACACACAGTCTGCATGCATTCACAGCTAAAGAAAAACAGCAGATGGTTTAGCATTAGCACCCTCCCATTATAGGCACACACACACACACACATTTTTCACCCCATCCCACACTGCATTACACCCTTCCACCCAAGCCAAGCCTGCACAAATCCACAAATTAAAACCTCCCTCCCCACCCAACCTCACCCAGAGCCTTTCCAATCTGGCCCCCCAAGGGACACCCAATCCCAGAATCCCAAACCAGGTTAGACGCACATGTCACTTCTGATTACAGAAACAGTGCTCACATCAGCTGCTGCCACAGGCACTGTCTTTTATTCGTCTTCTCTTTCTCACACGCACACACACACACACACACTCAAGACCCATGAGTGTGCGTTTAAACCAATTTCAACTGGCTGATTGCCTATCCAGGTTATATTCCGTAAGGAGTACATTAAAATTTATCCATCACTACCAGTCAAGAAGTGACTTTTAAAGGAATAGTTCAACATTTTGGGAAATACATTTATTCAGTTACTTTCCCTGAGCTAGATGAGAAAATTGACTCTCATGTCAGTATGGCAAATATGAAGCTACTACCAGCAGTTGACTAACTTAGCTGAAAAGCTGAAGTGTCATTCACAATTCAGACAATTTCTTGAGTGGAACCAGTTGCCAGGAAACCAGCAGAGCAGTAGTCCATAACTGTCATTTTTACATTTTAACTTCAGTCTAAATGAGAAATAGGATATAGCATGTTAGTGAGCTTTAGGGTTGCAGGTAAATGTTTTTTGTTTTCGATGAACATAGCGAGGCTAGCTGTTAAAATATTTACCAAAATGTCACCGTTTTCCTTTTTTGCACTCAGTTGAAAAAAAACAAGCAATTTGAAGATGCAATTCTGTTTGCTAAGTTTCTTTCAAAGATAATATCCTGTGGTGTTTACTGCATTTACCTCGGATGACCTCTCCTCCTGTGTGGGACTGGCTCTGTAGGAAGGGCAGCAGCACAGACGGCTGGTACGTACAGTCCACGCAGGCCTGTACAGCTTGCTGAAGAACAGCATTGACTGGAGCTGGACCAAAGTGATCCGGGAGTTGCTGCACTAGTTTTCGATCAAGATGCGGGCCATAGTCCCCGTGCTTGTTCACATAGACACAAACTGGGATGTCACAAGGAAAAGGAAACATCAGAAAAGAACAAAGAAAACCAGACTTTCTTATCCTTTTCAAAACAATGACATAACATTTTAGATAACTGCTGAATCAGCTAGAATTCATGACCACTGAGTTTCTGCGACATACCTAAAATACATGAGTGCACATACAAGAGTGTAGTTTACCTGTGCAAACTACATTTGAGCTGTTACTGTGGTTGTTATCCACTGAGACATGACCGGAGCTCAGTCTGGTCTCTGGAGGCGGAGCTGTAACTGATGATGACCCCAGGGATTGTACCACCCGAGGCTTCTTCTGGAGGAAAAAACAAACAAACCAAATCTCATTAACTCTCTGTAACCTAAAAAGGCTGTTAGTTAATGATTTATTAAAAGGTGTGCCTTAACTCTTTCACAGCTACACGAGATCTGCACAGCAGGACCCTACAACAGCTTGTAAAGCATTGCTGTTCTCCTCAGTACATTTTTATCACGCATAAACATCCACAAAAATTCCTTCTTTCCTCAAATAGTCCACCTCTGACACTGTCTCCACTTAATAAAAATCACTTCTGCCAATATACATAAATCATAAAATGGCAGGGTCACTGGCCCCCGCAGCATAACAGATTACAACTCTTGTGACATCTCACCTTGTTCCTTGGTTTGGGCCCTCTCTTCTTGTGTGGTCTGGGAGCCACTTGAGCCTCAGAGCTGATTCTGGCAGGGCTCTGTGATGCTCCATTAACTGCTGCTGCCGCCGCGGCCTCGGCAGCTGCCTTCAACAAAGCAATAGTCTGGGATTTGGGACGGCGACCTCGGACACCCTTGCGAACGGGGAGAGGCGGCAAGGGGTTGGGCAGTCGATACGAAGTCTGCATGGAGGAGGATGAGTTGGAAGAAGAGCGACGTGTAGTGAGGGAGGCTGAGGTGGAAGAAACAGGGGCGAGGAGTGCGCCAGGGAGGGTAACTGGGAAAAAAACAGGAAATTAAGACAGAAGGGGTAAACACATACATACGGTACATATATGTGATACATATTTTAAAGTAAATAAATTCTAATTCTACAGTACAAAATGTCATAATGTATGTCAGATTTCACCACACTTTAAGGACCATATTTGAGGTCCAGCTTTGCAAAAACTGATGGAAGTAATTTGGGAACAAAGACAACAGACAAAAGAAAAATGGAAAACTGAGTGGTCCTGCAGAGGAGATTTGTTTTTGATTTTGAGATTGGCAGGTCCTTTGTATTGAGCCCCTCCCTACACTGAAATCAGAGTCAAAAGTCATATGCCCCCAGAGACCTGCCTGCTAGACGATTCATCAAACCTTCTGCTTCCAGCAACACAACTAAAACAGTGATAGTAGTGATGTGAAATAGTACTCTTTCCCATGAACAGCACTAAATACTGGATTCTTGGGGCCGATACCAATGGGAAATTAAAAAATCTGGCAACAGTATTTCAGCAAATACTCCCTTTTGAATATATTTATATTTGAAATATGTTATATTATATTTACCATAACATAATAAATTTCATATGGATTTTTGAATTTGGTTACCAAAAGACATGCTGTGACTGGGGAAAAAACAATGAAAGCAATTATAACCGTAAATTTCAATCATTAAACTTTACTACAGGGGTCTTCAACGTTTTTCAGGCCAAGGACCCTAAAACTGATGGAGAGATGGAGCAGGGACCCACCGCTCAAATATGTTCATGTTAATTTATGTTAAGGTGTTTTTAAAGACATTTAAATTTGTGGGAAAAAATGGGGGAAAAAAATAAAAATAGATAAAAAAATTGTCTAATCAACCAAAAATTTCACGACCCCCCTGCAGTACCTCCGCAGACCCCCAAGGGGTCACGGACCCCCTGTTGAAGACCTCTGCTTTATTAGAATATGAATAACTATGAATACAATAAAATATAGTTGAGATACTTTTTACAGATGCTGTATCTGTGATAAGCTAGAAACAGTTGATAATATCAGCCTGGTATATCTGACAGACTGTATACATTACACCAATGCTAAAAACCTGGGACCTACTAGTAACTTATGGGTTAGTAAATACAGTGTCTCATATTAAAGTCTACCCAGAAACCTTTGCTGCACATCATCCGTCCTCTTGCTCCCCTCGTTCCCTACTTCTGTTCATTATCCAAATAAAAGAAAAGAAAATGTCCCCAGAAATACCAGAAAAACTATATAACAACCTACTTAAGGACACTGTGTTGATCAGGAAATAAATATGATTCTTAAGTGAGGCAAGCGACATAGAAGCGTAAAAAAAGGAAATACTCATTCTTAGGAAGGAAAAAAAAAATCACAAAACTGTGGCACCACCACCCTGCTTCTGTATTTATGCCTGAGTGTGAAAGACAGAGAGCAAAAATGAGAGAGAAACAAAGCGCGGAAAAGAAGAAGATAAACATCTCCTATTTCAATACAAGAGTATTGCTTGGTGGGAGCAGGGGCCTGAGAGTGCATGTGGAAACTCTCAAGGGGCTGGGGCTTTCATTAGAGCCCCCTTCACTGAGGCGATATAGAGCAACTATGGAAGGTTTACAGTATTCTCTGAGGGCCAGCCGGGGCACCCTGAAAGCTGCTTAATTGGGAAATGAGTGAAAGTGGGCGTAGAATGGAGCAGTGTTTTGTTTCAGAGGGTGAGAGTTCATTTGCTCACCAGGAGCGGTCACACAAAGCATGCTCACATAGGACAGCGACACCAACCTGCATGCACAGTGGCACGCTTATTCACACTGAGCTAGAAGCCATAAGCCCTACAAAGCAGATCAAAAACTGTTTGCAGGGTACCAATCAGTATCAGTGAGTTTTAATTCACCGTAGGAAATTTGAGTCTGGGGCTTTCTTTGATCTTTCCCTGTTGTGAAAAAGAAAATCTAATCCATTCACATTATGTGACAGCCACCAAAGCAACATGTACATATCTACACTCCTGATTAGTGTCACACTCTGCCATATATTAGTTGATCAACACATTTATTTAAAAAAAGTCTAATCACCTGTGCGTTTTAACTTAAACTTTCAAAGAAAACCGGGTATAAAGCAATTTAATTCCACACTGACAATATCACCTATATTCTCTATTAGCTAGTTGAGACTCGTCATTGAACCTTTATGATGTTTACACTGAGTGAAATTTTCAAAATCAGAACACTGTGTGTCTTATGGCTGGTTCATTTCATCAAATGGAAATATTCAAAAAAAAAAAAAAGAAAAAGAAAATCATAATTTTTTACACTATTTCCCCAAAATGCACCCTGACATATTTGGTATCCATGGAAACTTTCTTCACATGAATTTAAATTAAAACCCAGTGGGTCTGAACAATGTTTGGCTGCATAGTCTTAATGATTGAGCCACAGATGTGAAGCTGCTTGTAAAAGGGTTACTGACCAAACCAGGTACATTTCACAGAAATTTTAGTACCCTGCAACTACAAATCATGTATATTTTATATTTTTGTTGACCATTTTAAAATGTCTTATATTAGTGCTGAAAATAACTAATATCATCATTATCAATGATTCCACCTATTACTTTCTCAATTAACTGTTAGGCCAATAAAATTTAAGAAAAATGCTTATCACAATTCCACAGAACACAAAATTACCTTTTCAAATCACTTTTTTTAACCAGCAGCCCAAATCCAAAATAAGTCAATTTAAAATCTTACAAAACACAGAAAAGCAGCAACCAGTAGAAGTCTGGTGTTTTTGCTCAAAAAATGAATAACAGCTAATTACCAAAACACAGCAATGTGGTCTGGACAATGGTTAGATTTTATGTAAAATCTGATTTGTAGTAAATTGACTAAAACATGCAACACCATTAAGGTAAACGTGTATAACATTCAGTTAAACTACAAACCAAAAATTAATAATTAGTTCTAAAGAAAAAAAAATTGTTCTTAGCATGCATATGGTGCAACAAAACAAAGACATATGGTAGTGATCATGACTATATAATTCCAAGTCGACCCGCTGACCTGTGTAAGCCACAGCCCGAGGAAACGTGCATGTGGGTGTATGTGAGATTTGAGTGTGTGTCTGTGTTCTGTGCACATGAGAACGGGGTCGTTGAGAAGTGTGTCTGCTGTCTGGGGGGGTGGGGGGAGGGGCACCACAGAGTTGCCTCTCATCTAATTACACCCCCCCCACCGCCCCCACCACCCACACACCCCAACATGCCGAGCACCTTCAGTGGAAACAGTCCATTCTACCAAGCACGCATGCACACACAGGATGTTCTTTTGAGTGAATTTGTTGCAGTAAGAAACTTGTTAACTGCAGATTCAGGTGTGTGTGACTCCACACACATAGCAGAGCAGGGGAAGTAACTTAAATAGCTTCAGGCCACAAAGTACAACCACAACAACAATGTTCTTCTGTGCAAATTTTCAAGGTTTAAAATACTTATCAAAAAATAAAATCACACTTATTCTACTGAGACGTGTGTGCCTGTTCACCTTTGAACTCATCATACAACTTGTAATAAAAGGTGTATAAAATCAATGCACTGAAAACATTTGATATCCACTAATCCTTTCCTGAGCCTTTCGCAGAGTAATTCCTGAAGCTTTACGCACCAAAAAAACACATGATCAAAAACACATGCACCTTCGACCTTAATTAAAGCCAACAACACTGTTAAATCTCCAAACTTTGAGTCTGTCTGACTAGAAATGGCCACTAGTCTCTTACAATAAAACCGGATGAACGCAAGTGATTCCAAAAGACAAAGAAAACAGTGTGAAACACCAGCTCTTTTATCATTTACACCCAACAAGAAGGCTGCTGCACTTGTAAGATGATACACAACTTTCATCCGAACAGCAGGTTTATCCTTCACTTCCCTTTTTTTTTAGGTTTTACCAAGACAATAAAATTAAGGCAAAATTGACAGTTTAGAAAAAAAAAGAAAACCTTAGCTGTTCAGGGTCAGAATGATCAAATCTCAACTAGCAATAATTGTTAAGACTACTACTGCTACTACTTCCTGAATTGAAATCTTTGAATTAATTTGAATGTGTGCAGTATTCATTGATGTCAATTAGGTTCATTTTAAGGAATCTCTCATTCGTGAAAAAGGAACACAGATACTTCCACAAAAAATACATACTCATTAAACATGTCATTATATAAACATGCCTGGGCTTCATTTCAGTATACTACATCTGGTAGACTTAATCATAAAATATTCTTTAAAACACAATGCAGGTAATATAACCTGTGAGCCTTACAATAAGTTTTTTTGTTGCATTTATCAAAAAGTACAACTCTGTAAACATATCAAACTCACCAGGAAGTCCCAACCAAAAAAGCAGAACTTCACTGCTGCCGTTGTTGCTTTTTGTTGTAGTAGCAGTAATAGTAGCAGTGGAGGCAACGGTAGTGATAGTAATGTCCGTAACAATACTAGTCACTCAGTACAGTTGCTTCCTGGTTCTCTCTTTGAAACAACTCTTTCTCTTCCAGCCGGTGTTGATTTGGTTCCCTTTCTGTCTACGTTTTTTTCCCTTCCTAACTTTCTTTAAAATACTCTCCTCTTCTATACTTCATTGTCTATTTTCTGTCTCTCTATATCTGCTGCTGTCTCTTCCTTCTCTTTTCTCCCGGCAGTAGTCCACAACAAAGCCCACGCTGCTGCCGCTGCTTCTGCTGCTGGCTGAAGCACGCAAAGCTTCCCTCCCAATGAATGAGCAGGAGGAGGAGGAGGGTCCGTGTGTGTGTGTGTGTGTGTTTAGATTTGCATAGAGGCTGGGGAGGGGCAGAGTAAGGGAGGGAAGGAAGAGTGAGTGGGTGTGGTGGGTGCTGGGGAGGGAGGGGGGAATTGAGCCCTTTATTCATGTTATCTGTAGGGCATATCGACAGTCTACATCAGTCACCTGCTTCTCAGCAAGCCTCTGGGGGAGGGAGAGTTGAAGGAGGGAGAGGGGTTAACGGTGGGGCTCCAAGAGTGGATGGGGGATGGGAAGAGGGGTGGGGGGGTAAAAGGTTAAACTGGATCAGAAGAGTCCTGATTGAATCGGGTGAAAAGGGGCAAACTCCTGGAGTTGGTGCACACATAAGCAAGCTTTCTCTCAACACACACACACACACACACACACACTCTCTCTCTCTCTCTCTCTCTCTCTCTCTCTCTCTCTCTCTCTCTCTCTCTCTCTCTCTCTCTCAAGGCCCAGAAGGAGGTCCCCCTCAGTGTAACCCTAGCCTATTCAGACATTCCCTGATGAAAGATGGCCAGGTCCAGCGTCAGGAAACAGTGGCATAGTCGGATATCACCCCGGCTCTGGAACAATGTGGAGCAGAGCAGTCAGAGGAAGCCTGCATGGGAAAAGTCCCTGCAGCCAAAGACATCTTAATCTGCCTCTAAACGGACAAACAGGAGCGCCAACGTTGCAGATAAACTCTTAACGTGAACGTGTGCAGCATGGTGCTGCCAGTGGAGAGATATAGTTTATGGATGTATAATTATTTAACATTTTTACATCTATTCTGGTCAGGACCCCCACAAAAATTTTATTTGTTTTGTCTATAAATCTCGGCTAAATCTCAAAGACGAGCTATGATGCTGAAATAAAAGAAGCTCGAGAAGGCTACAGCTAAAGCAATAGATTTAAACACTTGATATTTTAGAAAAGAAGGCACTGATATAATTTTTAGTATCTTTGGTACTAATACCTTAAATTATGTCAAAATGTATTACTAACCTTACCTTGTTTCTGTCTACATTAATCTAACATCGAAAAAATTACATATATGTCTACAAGGTAATTTTTGTGCAAATACAGAATATAAGCTGACAAAAAATAGAATTATTTTGCCTTCAGTAGACAAAAACAACCTGTGTCTGTGTCTGCTAACAGAGACGTGCTGTAATCTTCATGCATTATTCAAAAAGCATTATCCTGCATTTTGATCCAATTTAAGGAAGACATATCACATTGAAATAAAAATATAAAAAACAATAATAAAAAAGTATTTTACATTATGATTCTTACACTTACTGTAAAAAAAGGGAAAATAATTAGATAACAAATCTTGGCATCTTCTGTAGCTTCTAACAAAAATGTGTAGCAGGGTCACAACAGGACAATTTTGATGAAAGCTAATTAGAAATTTTAAATGCAGTAGTAATTACAGAGTCTCTCGCTCCTTTTCTCACATGAACAGCTAATTATCAGCTCATTAACACCTCAACCAAGCTCTACTTATTCACTTACACGCATACAAACATTGCTGTCTGGTAATTTACATTATCCCTTCTTCCAGTTTTTTTCTTTTCTCTCCAAACTGCGCTCACACACAGGGTAAATCTGCAAGCACAGACCTGAAGCTGGTTTCATAACAACAGACTTTAACTGCAGCTTAGAGTCAGACTTCAGACAGTTGTTCTAGTTCTGGACTATCTTAAGTGGTACTAAAACTGCCACAGATTCTGGGTAATTGAAGACGTTTTTCACAAAAAAAACATGACTGACTGAGTAACCACATCAAAGCATTCAGCTCTGTTCACGCCAGCAGAAAATGTTTGTATTCTGGAAAAATTCAACAAGGACGTTTTAGTGGGAAAATTTATCAGAGTGTAGTGATCCAAAAAAACGCCCAGTATTATGAAATCTCAGTTTAGGGCAGACCTGTAGCAGAGCCGAGCTGCTGTGGCTTTTTATCTTGGTGGGACTCAGTACGTCTGCTTACTCGTCTGTCAGGCTCAGGATAGTTTCCACATGAGGCAACCAACCACCTCCTCACTTCTGTATATTTCAAAATAACAAAATTTCCATTAAATACAATGTTAATTACACTGAACAACGATCTTCGGTTCATGATATATCAAGTGAGATATATCAGCGCCTTCAGAAAACTCAGAGTTTCCTAGTCTTAATTGCACCACGCATGTTGAGGTGAACACTATTTACAAGTCAGAGACTTACAGCAACAACAACTCTGATGTGAGTTGAAGTGACATGAAGTTCAGAGTAAGCCTGGTGGTAGGGTCGCTAACTGTTTAGTCTTATACAAATAAGTCAGTCCTTATTGTTATGAAACTTTCCAACTATCATTACACTAAGAACAAAATTTGGCCTGATGCTACAGACCTATCTAAAACATTTCTGTGAAACCCAAGGTGAGCTTAGAAGCAGATATGAGGACTTCACATCATAGCAGCTCCTCTCACTCACATTAGGATTACTGTTTTGTTGGCCATGTACGGAAATACATATGAACATTAATGTCTTTCAGCTGTATTAATATATAAACACTGGATGGCTGTAAACTTGACTGCCTCATGCCTGAGGACGAACATTCTCCGACAGACATGTAACTGCTGTCATCCATCAACTAAGAGGAGAAAACCCAAACAAATACTCACACGTGCACACACCTTCAATTAATCAAGGTTGTTGGTCTGGGTTATTTAAAGCTGCATGTTCCCTGACCAACTACAGAGTGAAGGGGAGGAAATCGCCGGATGGGAGTTGATGTAAAGTAAAAGCAACCATGAGGATGAGTCATTTGTCAAAGTGATTTTCATTGATGGCAAGTGTCTAAGTATCTACCAAAGAAAGTAAACAGCTGAACCTTGAACATTAAGCTTCAGCATTAGAGAAAACCACATAGCGACATACTCCTGTAACCGCTGAACGTAATTACCATATAATTACATCCTGATTGATAATTAATAGTTCAGTTCTGCCTGCACACTTTAACAATATCAACTAAAGCTCTAATTTCCGCAGACACATACAGGGAATGTTTTGTTTGAGTGAGGTTCGGGGGTCCCATATGGTGTCTCTGGAAAAATTAGGAGGATATAAAAACACACAGAGGGAAGTGGCACAGTGTGTTTATGTGAAGAGGTCTCAGACAAATTTGCACTTATGTTATATTATATAATAATAATAATAATAATAATTGTATATTTTCAAATCAGTTTCAAATCAGTTATTTCAAAAGCATTTAAAAAGCCGATATCTGAATCTCTTGCCAAACGTCACAAAAACAAAAGCAGATGAATCTCCTGCAAATGAGTTACAGTAGTTAAAAAAAAAGTATTTGTATCTCCAATCAAGCAAATACATTTAACATAAATATAATTTTTTTAAAAATGGAAATAAGTAAACTGAAAGTTTATAGCTGTAATGGTGTTATTTAGGATGACAGCAGCACATCTTCAGTCTGTGACAGTGCAGTGTGTGATTTATGGTGTTTTACTTTTTTACCACCTCTGTGGGAAATTCCACTCGCGCATTTTCTTACCTAATTTAAATATCTGGTATCTGCTCTTATCATTGTTTTAGTCACAGCCTGATTTTCTGTTGCTTTGTTTGAAACTTTTTATGCCACTGTCTTAGACAGGTCTGCCTTGCAAAGGTTTTCCAACCTCAGTGGGATTTTCCAAATTAAACCAGGATTAACAAAATAAAAGAGAATTAATATCCACTTTTGACAAACTTGGTCAAAGAACAACCATTTTCTGCAAAGCAACCAGCAAATAAAATGTTGCTAATTTTTAATGTTGTAAGAATCCAACTACACAGGCAAATATAACTCATCTTTAAAGAAGATCTCAAAACAGACATTTTCCCCAGAAGCTGTTAAGATTAAAAAAAAACTATGATTGATGTTGGTACTTATAGAATGATGAAACAGACAACCTAAACAAGACAGAATTTTTGAAAATTATCATTTTGTTTAAGAGACTTATATGTGCATGTGAATTATTCAAAATTGTGAACAATTACTTAAGGAAGCATTTTTAAGGTGACAAGAATCTGAGGTTTTTATAAGGTTGTATATATATGTACACAATATGTGAAAAACAAAATTATTTCGATTCATATAAGCTAAATGATCAAAAACACGTTATGACAATAGGTCATGTCTTAGATATTTAATTGCTTCGGAAAGAAAAAAAAAACCTTTCGATGCATTAGTTGTATTAGATGATGCACATTACGAGGAACACTAGACTAAATCAGCATCTTTGAGGAAAAATCAATGGTTGTTGTTTTGCTCCAACTGCCAAGTTGCTTTATGTGGTTATGTAAAGCAGCACCAATACATGAGAGAAAGAATCTAAAATCTGGCATCTCTTCAAGAAACTCCGCAGATTCAATGTGGAGGTCAAAGCTGCAGGTCACAACCCCACCAGCAAAGTGAGCCAACTTAACACAGAGCCGTGGAAAAAACACATATAGAACGTGCAAATGATATTCAAGCCTCGACATTCCCAAACTGATTTGGTTATTCCTTATTTCTTCTAACTTTTTAAGAACCTCGACAATAGAACAAACATTGTTTAAAAAGCAAATTCTGTATCTACTTCCACTGCTTTCTACTCACTGAAATAACTAGCACATAATTATCTAAAAGATAATTAACTGCTAAGTAATTAATGTCTGATGTCACACAATGGTACTATGTTTGAATATTTATCTTACAATAAGAATAAAAGAATTGACACTAACACTGTAGCCTACCTTTGTCAACTACTTCATGATTACTTAATAACTGCTGAGCATTTTATGCACGTAAAAATAAATTAAGCAATTTTTTTCATTCTGTAAGACTACAAAAATATCTAACATTATTCATTCAAATTCACATGTACATATAAAAGCAGATCAGTTTATCCAACAAGATGCACATTTACAGATCAAAACCACACATAGGTATGAAACAATTAAAATTAGCCCCAGCTACAACAATAAAATGCTGCATAAATATCCAGTAACATAATACTATGACACTGCGCTATTCTGCATAATGAGCAACTTTTCATCTTCATCTATGTCCCTGTTACTTTTTGCCAATGATACCAATTTCTATGACAAACATTTTTCCACACTTATTTCAGAGACAAATTCTGAACAGAACTTCTAAATAGCTCATTTAACAAACATTTTTGAAAAAAATGTTAATAAATCTAACTTCCTGATATTTCCTGCTAAACGTAAAAGTTATTGTAAATGTAATTCTTGTCTTTTCTTTGGAAATCTTCATCTCTCAGATCTTATCAGCAAGATTTCTTGATGATGAGACCGTGAGAGACAGAGCATCATGTTTTACCTCTTAACTTAATTCATTTCATATTCATCTTTGCAGTAACTTAACTAAATCAATTGGTATTACCAGTAAATTAAGTAGTTTGGTTCCTTGAAAAGGTTTATTAACTGTTTGTTAATATATTGCAGTATTGTTTGGGCCGCTACTTATTCCACCAAGCTTACTAAGATAAGGCAAAATATAAGTCTAAAAAAAAGATTTGTCAGACTTGTAACATTTAGTAGCCAGACTGAACACTCCACCTGCAAACTGAATGTTCTTTGAATATTCCAATATAAATGTATATTTTACACGTGTAAAATAACGTATGTGCATCAGCCTGATTTTGTATCTCAATCATTTTATAGATTTTTTTCCACTAAATCTGGTAATTCAAACCAGCCGTGCACATCATTTTAAATCTTCCAAGATATAAAACAACTCTTTGTCCATACACAGCCATGGAATAAATATCACCACAGTGAAACACAAACCTTGTGTTACACAAACTTTAAGTTAAGTTTAAGTTTTAGATGTACCTGTTTTTTTAAATTTCTCTATTTTGGTGAGATCTCCTTGGGTTTTTTGAAATCTCACTACCACAATTTCTAAGTATTATGTCTTTCTTTTTTTTTTTACTTGTACAAATAAATAAAAAAAAACAACTCAACTCAACTTTGAAAACATATTTAAATGCAAAAATAAATAAATAAATAAAGTGCAGGCAGAGCAGCTGCTCTAATCAACAGCATCTGAGACACATTCTGGTGCAAAGCGCAAACTGCAACTCATCTCAGTGAAATCTAGACACAACAAAGTTCTCTGAATTCAAGACGCTCTGAACAAGGCCTCTCTGTCTTCAATGCAGCTCAAGTCTGCCTCCCACTGCTCCTCACAGCTGAGGAGAAATATGACCCCCATTATCAAGGCTGGATAAGGAGAGGTGAGAGCACAGAACAATAGAGATGATTTTTTTTGCTCCTCAGACTTTGTTCCACTCTAAAGTCAGTTACCACAACTCAACGATGACGCAGACACGTCAGAATTTATGCTTGTGCTGCTCTCTAGTGGTAAAACTGGATAAGGTCCTTTCGATACCAATGACACAACATCAGTCTACATGCAAAACAAGAACAATAAAGTAGCTTACTATTGGCCCAAATGAGCACCTTCTGATTGTTAGGAAGATAATGTATACTTTTCAAATCATTATGGTATATTAAACATAATTAATTCAGCTAATTAAATCAGACTATTAATTTGAACTTCACATAACACATAAGTGCTATTCTTATGGATGGAAATATTACATCTTAAAACAGTATGGATTTATGTCTAGAAGAAAATCAGTTCCTATTTATATCATATTTTTGCATGATTCAAAATGTAATGATACTATCAACTTTATAGTGGAAACCTGTGTTATCAGCACCAGTTACATCATCTATTGTTCTTGAGACACAAAATTGCTCACAGCATGTGAAACTCACAATTTCCACGAGTTTTCTGTCAAAAACAAGCTGCACCTTCCACACGAAGAACGACAAGAAAAAAATAACAATCAAAAGAGCACTTACAGAAGTTTCCTGGTGGCTGTAAGCTGTGCTTCGTCAGGGTACACCAGCCGACCGGGAAGATGTCTCTCGAGTCAAAGGGACACCAGTAGTCAAAGGCGCCTCGCCAACCATCAAACATGACGAAAATCTCCTGACCTCTGACCTCTCCCACTGTGGCAGGGCAAATCAGGTAGGGGTTCTTCCTGTCCACCGCCTCCAGCTTCATACCAGGCTGGAAGTAGTTTTTAGCAGGGCTGGCTGGTTCCTAAACCCACAAGTACAAATATAAAGAAGCAAATACATACTGTACATTCACAGCATCTCTGATTTAGTCAAACAGCTCTGCAAAAGATGAAAGTAAACCATGAATATGAACATTTCATACTATGACTATAATGGCCAAAATATTATTTTTAATCAACCCAGTAATTCCTCACTCTTTGTGACATCAGAATGTTAAATTTTAAAAATGATAACCATCAGAGCAAAGTTTTGGCAGCTCTGATACAAAAATATATATCAGTATAGGCCTTTCCTTCATCCTTCAGTCATCGTTACCTTCTTAAAAGCAGAGGCAGGGGCCATTTCTGCTCCACTCAGCGTCCGCAGGAGGAACATGGGCCATGAGGAGGCGTTCATCCTGAAACCTGCATATAACGTCAAAACAATACCATTTATACTGAGGTACCAGGCCCCTGTGGGCAATGAAGCAAATAAATGAGCCTGACTTCTGTATGTTAATATTGGATTAACATAAAGATATTCCACTTTTTACGCCTTTTAACAGAACAATTATACATTTTTCAGATAAATATTAAATTCATTCACGTGTGTATACATTTGTCATATTTACTGATTAAGATATTTGCTTGAGAACTGTAATTATTCAAATACTTCACAAACTTTAAACTAAAAAAGTCACATGAAAACATATACATTTCTAAATGTGGGCAGTACTGTTTGACCGACACTCACCCAGCGGTGGCTGAAGCATGTCTCCGTTCCTCTCGCAGGTTCCTATTGGCTGGATGTCTAACGAGTCAACCAGCCGCCAGAAGTCGTTGGTGTTGTCGCTACCATCCAGACGCAGGCGTAGCCGAGTACCCATCATGCCCATCACCGTTGCAATGCACACTGAGTTAGAGTTGCGAGGGTCCCGTGCCTCAAGTTTCATACCTGCTTTGAAGTCGTTGGAGGGGGGGACTCTGGACTGCAGAGGGACACAAAGAGACCTTCAGTCGCTGTCACGCAGTTTGTATTATGCGGACACATGTGATTGAGACTCATTAAATATTTCTCTACATACATACCAGTATGATCAAATATTAAAGGAGACATTGTTAAATTGTGATTTCACTTGAGTAGTTCAATTAGAGACAACATAGTAAACACATCACACAGGACTTGATCTTCACCGTGTCGGATCACTTCACTGTTTTGCACGTTCGACAGAACTGACAGGTTACAGTACTATGCACACTGGGACTTCAAATTGGACAATAACGTAGCTCTGTGGCACAGAGGAATAAGATATGTCAGACTTTGGCTGCACAGACAACACTTGATAGAAGTATCCATGTGTTGTTGTTGTTGGCTGATCTTTGCTGACAATCACAGAATATCATCAGACTTATCCTTTAAACAACACCTTCAACCAAGCAACCCCTTTTTACACGACATCAGAATGAACATGCTTGTCCTGAGCCATGGAAGACTGAATGTACCAATACTGAAAATACATCTAAGGAAACAATACAAGGGTAATAAATGTTATGGGACCTTGAAAATGCATGTTGATGATTAGCTACCTGTTTGAAGCAAGAAGGCGATGCTGCAATGGAGGATGTTTCTCTCAGATAATCTTCCCAACTGAATGGTTCTAGCAACAAAAACAACAGAAACTAACTCCAGATTACTGAAAGGCTGTAATAGCAAAGTGGGACAGAAAGCACAGTAGTGACAACAGTACTACAAATACTACAAGTACTAAAATGTACTACAATTAATTGAACCAAGAAATGAGGGAAGAGTTCAGAAAATATTTTTAGGAGGAAAAAAATGAATGTAGTGCTTAAAAAATATCATACATAAAGACATTTTAACACATTTTAGCCACAAGTCAATCACCAAATTTTCAGCATTTCACAAAACTAAGTCTTATTTAAGTAACTCATACATATAGCAGTCCTAAATAAACTGTCTGAGTGTAAAATACCAATTTCATGATTGTTTATGCTATAGTTGCTAAACCTACAGAGTTTATAAAGGTTAATAAGAAACATGACAATAAATGTTTGTAATAGAGTTTGTAGGTGAGCTTAATATGTAACTTTTGAGTGCTTTTGTTAACCCACCCCAGGATTAACTGAAAAAACACAGAACAGGTAACTGATCACTGTTAATATATGCCCTGGAACAGAGCTGGCTGAATCAAATGCTATTAATTGAAAAAGTTTTATATTAGACCATTAATGAAACGATCAGCAATGAAGAGGAATAAGTCAGAGAACAGAAGAGCCAACCATTAGATTTGTCGAGGGCAGAGCCTGCTGTGATGCTGCTTCGTCTCTCCTTCTTCTCCTCTTTTTGATCTGAAATCAAACCGGTGATTGAACCGCTCATCAGACTTTAGGAGCTTCTGATACACACACTATAATTTCTGTGAGAGTGAGGCATAAAACCTGCGACTGCAACAGTTCTGAGTAAAAGGAAAATAAATGTTGTGCATACCAAACACCAAAAACACCAAAAAATTATGCGGTAGTAGACTTCAGTGAGCATTGTGATCATTTTGTGAGTTTGTTTTGTGATGAAATTGGTGGCCTGTTTGAGAACCAGTCTAAGTCCAACAGGACAACCAGAAAAACAGCATGGCGAAGGCCTACCTCTGTGTGGTGTTCGGCCCATGATGATCAAAGTTAAACGTGCTGCTGCAGAGAAGGTGACGTCAGACAGACTGTTACCTACACAAACACTGCAGAAGAGAGGTACAGTCCAAAAACATTAGCCAGAATAATCAAAAAAACACCTGAATGCACAGACCCACTCGAATGTAAAACGTGGCTAAACATGTCGGGAAGGTGATCATTTCACGATACGGAACATTTTTGAAGGGGTTCATGTGATATTTCAGAGCACTGCCTTTTACTAAATTAAATTTGGGACCTTTTTATTCATATCTTGCCCTGCACTATGACTGCACTGCAAGTTTTATTCTCCTGTTTAGTGTGTCTAAATCTCATGATTTCTATCACCTATTTTACTCTTTTACATCCTCTTTAAATGGATCATTTTGTGGTTCTTTAATATGTTGTGTTAATGTTTTTTATGTCTTAGGTAAAGCACTTTGCCTTGTTGTTGAAAGGTGCAATACAAATAAACTCACCTTGCCTTTTTTTCAATCCTATTGTATTGTTTTTTTGTTTTGTTTTTTTTTTTCCAAGTTGATGATATTTTTCTTATCAACAAACCCAACGTCTGCTAAAAGCTACAGTCCCAAGCTGTTTTGGAAAATTACTTTAAATATCTGCTTAAAAAAAATAAGCTGTATATTTATTTTTAACGACTTTTGTCTGCAGTAGGAATGAACAGGCTTCAGGAAAGGAAAGTAATGAGAGACGGACTAACATATTGTGGTTTTGGTCTTTTCATGAGATTTCTTGACAGTAAGAAAAACAATAACGTTCCATTTCTTTAAGACACATTAATAATCTCACAATCAAAGCCAATCTTACATTTAAAAACACTAATATCACACTAAAATGCTGTTTTGCTGCAGTGTTTTTGCTTCAAGTTTCATTCTGTTTCACTGCCACATGTATAGTACTATTTACATATAGGAATATTAATAGTCCTTAACATTTTTCTGATTGCATTACCATAATCCTATGACATCTAATTTGTTACTCACAGTTTGGATATAAACAGATAGTATTGTATAATTTACTGAAACATCAAAAAATAGAGTTATAGAGGATGCTATCTAATCCTATCAACCGCACATAATTAATAATTATACACTAACCACATGTGTGCTCAAGCTGATATATGGGGACTTTGAAATAAACAAATGACAGTCTACACATATAGTCGTCCATACAAACTCCACTGGCCAAAATGTTTGAGTTAACTGCTTTGCTTCACGACTAACATTTACTCCTGCTGCACTGCAAGAAAAATTTATAAAATGAAATTGTTACCACACTGTTTATGCTGAAAATCTGTCCCAAAAATCCAGATCAGGTTTACAAAAACTCTCAGCATAGTCCCACTGCCTACAAAGTCTGTCCATGGTGATAGCTCAAAATGAAGAAGAAATACAATCCGACGTAGCACAGCATCGAAAAAAGCGACACATTCCGAATTAAATCCAGAAATTCAAAGGTTAAAATCGCTCCAGAGGACAGGCAATGTCTGCTTTCCTTTGGATTAAAATTTTTAGCATCTGCAATGTATTGTGGCTGTCCCTCCCTCTGAAGACCCCTCTGTCTCTGCAGCGAATCCCATTGAGTCACAAGAAGCCATAAAGATTCCAAGCTGCCATAAAAAGCCATTAAGACGTGTGGATGTGGGACATCTGCTGGCTGACATGAAAAGGATTCCAGCTCTGCTCCTCGCTCAGCTTCAGAATGGTTCAGTGTTTGCACTGATCTGTCTGCCTCACTCAAGAGGGTCAGACAAAACCGCCGGTGCACCAGGAAGCACTTAACTTTTACAACCTCCATTTGCACTAAGGCAGCCAGTGATCTGGGATTAGTGTAATGGTCACAAACGTGAGCAGTGAGAGGATCTGAGAAATGACCCGAGACCTGGTTTAAAGAGGGGTTGTAACTTTTGTTTGACGACAGGAGCTGTCAAAGTGTTAGTAATAGTTGTTTTGTTTTTTTTAACTTTATACTTTACACAAAGATATTTTGGTTATAAAAATAAAAACAATAATCTAGTGTATGTATTTAGCCTGCATTATGAAGCATTTTACTTTTCTGATATTTGATGCCCACTCAAATACTGTTACTTCCTTCTGTTACTTCACACAGTATAAAGTTTCTTTTACAATTAGTTAATTAATCAAGTCCATAAAATGTCAGAAATTTCTTAAAAATCCCCAACTCAAGTTCTCAGAGCCACAGGTGATGACTTCAAATTGCTTAACTTGTCCAACCATCAGTTCAAAAATCTAAAAATACTCAATTTACAATAAAATAAAACAGAGAAAAGAAACAAATCCTCACATTTAAGAAGCAGTATTTTGGGTACTTTGGTTCCACAAATAACTTAGATGATCAGTGATTATCAAAATTATCGGCGTTCAATAAATCAACTAATCGTTACTAAATGACTATATATGCATAGTTTCTTTTAAATGTTTGCAACAATTAACATATCTTCATTTGCAATGAAATAATGATGTTTCCATCATGCAGAATAGTTGCAAAACATGAGCTTACACAACTTTAGTGGATATTCTTGTACAACTAAATAGAAAAAAAAGAGAGAAAAAGGGCCTTAACTTCACAAAGGATTATTTTGACCTACATTTGTGGTAAGGAATCAAAGGCATTATTAAAATATCAACACCACCCAAAATAAAGTTTACTTTGTTTTTAGATCAGATGGCAGCAATCAGAAAAAATAAATGTCAGTTATCTTACCAAAAGAAAGCTGTTAATTGGTTTCTGCCTCTTCAAACTTAGATAAGAGCGGAAACTAATTATTATTTTCATCACCAGTTAGTATGATTATAATTTTCTTTAATAACTGATTCATCGTTTGGTTAATAAAATGTCAAAAAAATGGTGAAAAATCCCCATCAAAGCAAATCTAAAGCTTTTGAAACAAATAGTTGATTCACTGATTAGTTCATCTGCTGCAACTGAAAAATAAAGTACAACTATTCGAGTCACTTTTCAACCCAAAATGCCAGCTTTCAGTGTGTGCTGGTTGCTGTCTGTCCAGTGTGAGGATCTGCTTCTTGTCTTATCTGACTGTAAAATGAATATCTTTGGATTTTGAACTGTATTCAATATGTCACTGTTGTAAAGACATTTTATAGACAAAAACAATCTATTAATATAGAAACTAACTGGCGGATCAATCAGTAACTGAAAATGCTCGTTAGTTGCAGCTCAAAGCTAATCCTCACAACTGAGAACATGGAACTAGATAATATTTGACACTGTTGCTTGAAAAGTGATAAAACAATAATCAATTATTTTCTCAGTTTTAGAAAACTGAGAAAAAGACAAATTCACACATTTTAGAAGCCTGAGCCACCAAATGTTTGGCATTTTCACTTGATAAAGAACTTAATATATGATAATCAGTAGTCACAATAGTTAGACTGATCAATCAACTAAACATTTCTGTTAGATGTTGCAATGAATTCAAATCATACAGACTTTTTTAAGTGAGTTTATGTAGGTTTACACAGCAGCACATCCTTCTGTTAGACTAAAGGGGGAAATGATCCTTTTTTTTTTTTTTTTTTTTTTAAATCTGACCATGGTGAGATCAACCTGCAAATCCATGTTGGAAACTATGTCCTCTGCCTCGCCTGCTGTTTCCTCTGTCAGGCAGGATAGTTTGGTTACAGGAGAGTGAAAGGATCGCATTACTGCTGCTGAGAGAGGCTGAGGGGTGTGAGCCGCTGCAGGGCGTCACCTCCAGGATGGTAACTTGTGGTATTCTTTCATCAATATTTTTCACCACAACTGTTTTCTTGATACCAACATTTGAGACGCGTTACGCGAAACCTCTGTGGAATCGGGCAGCGGCGTATGGCTGATCAGTGAGGAGCATTTTATTTATTTCTGTTTCATTTGTAGACTCTAGACTGGGAGAAGAGAGACTGGGAAAAGCAGAAGATGAAATTAAATGTGAAGAAAAGTCTGTGACGCATTTTCAATCGGGTTATGGTCACATTTTGTGGGCGGGACAGTGCTCATTATACAGGCGAAACACTGCTAACGTTACAATACAACGACGGGCGATACTACGAGGCTGCACGGATCGTGCCAAACGTTTTCCGAGTTGCAGTGTAATCCTCTGCAGGAATCCCGTAAACAGAAAGCACAGGGAAATCTGCAGAGTTCAATGTAGCTACTGTACGCACCAAGCTCTCCGTCTGGACGGAATACAGTATAAACACGCTCTGCCATCTATCACTGCGCGGACAAACAGCAGGAAAAGCTGGCCGCCTTTGAGTGCAGCCCGGAAAACAAACGAGCGAGAAAGCCGTCTTTTGCAGCACAAGAGAGTAATAAAGAGACATGAGCCGTACCAACCGTTTGAACAGGGTATTTTGATGGGAGATTCCTCACTTTCTCATCAGATGCAAGCCGCCATGTTCGCTGCAGCTCCGCGCATGTCCACCACGCAGTGCTGTAATTCATATTTTTCCACTGGAAGTAAAAAAAAAAAAAAAAAAAAAAAAGATTAAAGAAAGAAAAAAACAGAGACAGGAAGAGAAAATAATGAATTATCCCCATTAAGGCGGATCTTTTTTTGTGTTGGGGTTTGATAATAAACTACATGTCATGTGGAAACGAAAACGTCAACATTTTGGTTGCAGCTTCCTGTTTTTCATGCAGGAGAAGGTGATGAGAATGACACAGAAGACATGAACCTACAGAATCTGAGTGGTCAGAGGATTTTCTCAGATGAGAAAAAAAAACAACTACAAGATATATTAAACAATAACATAAAATAAAACAATTCCAAAACTCATTGGTGGGTTAAATCATTGTAATATTACAACAAACCACAACAACAATATTAAGAGATTTAAGGGTTGATAAATTATCAAAGTTCAAAGTAGCAATAGCACTGTGGAGAAATACCGTGATACATTCAAAATTGTACCTAAATAACACTACACAAGTATCACCAGCAAATTGTACAAAAAATTCTCATTTTGCACATTTGGTGCTTCTTAAAGTGATTATCTATTATTTCATTATATTAGTAATACTGATACATATAAATGAGGCCTAAGCTGTGTTTTAATGTTGCAGCTTTTAGAGGCAGAGATCATTTTAACTTCTATATATACTGTTGCACAGTTTGATGTGTAACAGGGCCTCATGTCACATAGTCTTTATATAGACTGGATTGTAACTAGCTAACCGTGTGTTATTTATTGGTGTATATGTATTGTACAGCTTTAGTACATTTACAGTTTGATTTACAGTTTCCTCAGTGTGCCCATCCCCTATCAAAGGCACTAATCAGTTGAATAAATACACTTAATTTCTCTGGCATCAGTAAAGTCAGTCTTAGAACATAAAGTGGGCAGTAAGATAATATAGAGGAGCAAAGAATGCAGTGTTTTCATCTGAAATAAACTTAGTTACTGCTGATTTTATTACCTAAAACATAACCAATGAATGATGAAGAAATGTTGTGAGTGGGAACTCACGGCATGCTCAGAAACATCATATATACTGGATGATTTAAAATCACACATCTCCTCCAAACAGTATCTTCTTTTAGAGCAACTATCAATGACAAAATGTGAAGAATCTGAATCTTTCTAATCTCGATCTCAAATAACAAACGTGGCCTCAAATCTAGGCGAGAAAGTTTTTTTTTTTGGCAAGGACTCTGACCAAATGTTCCACTTTTTATGAGAACAACTCTGCACTATGGCTGTAGAGTTGAATGTGGTGAGGACTGAGGAGGCTGCACTGTCCCATCTTATAGGCCACTTGTGAAAACTTTGGGTAGTGGTACATTTATTGAAGTACTTACTTACAAACTTATGTAGCCTACTTGCCTTATTCCAATATTTTATGTTACTTTACACTTTACACTCCATTCCAGACAAAATTACCTCTACATTTATCCGACAAGCACTCACCTTAGCCTAAAAGATTTCAAAACACTGTTAATGATAATCTTAGGAGGTAGGTGCATTGTTAAAGCTCAGTCTACCCAACAGTTTAGAAAGTGCTTATATTATCTCCATCTCAACCAGCTACATCAATAAAAAGCTTCTTATGTATGTTAATGCAGGCTAGCACAACATTAGTAACATTATGAAAAGGGTATTTCTGCATATTGAAAGGGGTAATTTCATTTTGAAAAGCACATATTTGTGATAGTTATGTCCTTTTATAGTAATTTACTTTCATTTACTTTGTGGTATTGCTACCTTTACTTTTGAAAAGGACCTCCATTACTGGCTGTTGGACAGGAGAAACTAAATAAGGCATATAGTTTATATTTATGGCTTATGTTAAATGTTCCTGTCAGAAGATAAAGCTATTCCAAACCACATCTGCTTTAAAATATAATTATCATAATGACACTTTTTTTTAACAACTTGTGATAAAGTTGTTGCCCTGAGAACAGGGAGCCAAAAGGGTGGTGTGCAGGTCAGACACAGCACACATGGCCTCTAGGAGAAGGCAATGGCTGCAGCGTTTAATGTACGAAATATTTATAACACCTCCTCATTATGAAACAGACCGACCCGGTGTCTGAGAATCCAGTGATTTCGCACTGATTTCGCCAATTAGTGCAGTCATGAAGGGGAGGTGTAGGTGGGAGAGAGTGGAGACAAGCTGCAGGAAGATTTTTAATCAGGGGCACATCATGGATTGACTAAATGGGGGGGATGCAACAGCACTGTCGGGACCTGGCCGTGTAAAATGTGCGTATTGTTGGAGGCTGATTAATATCTGGCACATTTAAGATTTAACAAATTATGAGCCGGATTCTATTGCCATTCCAAAGTTTTATTTTATCACACCTCATAGTGGATATAAAACCAGTGCTGGAACGCGCCGACGTCCGTGTTCCTATTGGCTGTCCGCAGCGTCGCTCAGAGGAATGACGATTTTGCTGCTATAACCAGCTGATGCTGAGGCTATGAACACGGAGCCTCCGAAGAACTGTTGACGGTACATGGATACCCTGTCATCGGCGTTATGTCTGCGGATTCGGTCTCATCTCCATCCAGAGATTAAGTGAGTAGGATATTTGATCGTGTCACGACGCGCAGGCCTTTCTCTCTCTCTGCCCCCCTCCCGTCACTCCACATGATGTTTCTTCGTCTTCCCACATCATCATTTTCATGAGCATGATGCTCTGTGCTTCACAGGTTGAGCTTTCTCACCTCGCTCAGGCGACACATCACATCTGCAGGTAAAAGGGGGTTCATTGGTTTCATGATGGACGGGGTGCGATGGATTTTTTTTTTATGTTTAATGTTTTTGGGGAGCGTTAAATTATTTGTAAATGTGGGTTTATGGGTGAACGCTATTTGTGGATGTTGTTGTGCAACACTGTCGTGAACATGGTCCGTGAACTACGTTATAATGTATGCACTGGTTGCTGTGTAGGCTGAGAAACGCGTGGACAGCGATGGAATGGTGGTGTGCTCCGCAACGCAGCGATGAGAGAGACGCAGTTTCGGTGCAGAGAGAGCAGCAATACTGCCCTCTCTCTCTCTCTTCTCTCTCTCTCTCTCTCTCTCTCTCTCTCTCTCTCTCTTTGCCTCTCGCTCTCTCACCTCATATGCACACGCACACACATACTCTCGGGCACGCGGACGCACGCACCTGCCTGTTAAATTCACACTCCCAAACTCACTCATTCCCGTGGCTTTCTGTGCATGCAGACACCAACAGGCGTTTGTTGCAAGATTAATGTTCCAGTCCGTTCTATCAATATGCTGAGGACTTTAACAGAGCTGTTTCCACATTGTTTCCCTTTACCAGCTGTCTGCCTGATGGCTGCAAGGAGAAGCAGCAGCTTATCAATAAACTGACTGTTCTGTGCCCATTTTAAGGAACAATTTTCCTTCAGAACGTGAAATAATGAATCCTAGTTTGCTCCAGTTGCATTGCTTTTAGGGTATTTTTGTCTATTCAGACAAGCTTCATTATGGATCTAATCACTCCCTAGTGGCAGCACCATATCCTTAAACGACTAACCATGGATGGCCTCAACATCCACCTTATCTCTTCCCCTGGAAAGACTTAGCTGTGTGGAGTGTACACTGCATAGGAAAACTCCCACACATGCACATGAGCCAAATCAACATTAAAGTGTTTTTGCCCTGCTGAATAAATCAAGTGTTATACAAATGAAGTTGGACTGATATTGTGAGGAGCTTTGATGGTTCCACTCCAACAGTATTCACATTACAAAAGAGGCATTTAATAATCGTGGTCAGTTTTTGGATGGGTGACAGTAGGAGATCTAAGCCTTTGGATATAATTTTTCTGAGCCTTTTTTTTTTCTTCCAAAAACAAAATACTTTATCGAGTGTGTATGAATGTAGAATATGTACAATTTTGACCCGATGATAATCCGAGATTAAAAGTCAGGGGATGAACACACAAACGTCTGTACCAAAATTTCATAGTAATTCATCAAGTAGTTGTTGACAAAAAACAAGAATGTCAATCTTATGTTGTCATTAGAGGAAAAATCCGGGGATTACCAGTAAGACTGATCCTCTGGGGACTATCAACACTTGTATAATATTTCATGGCATCCAGTTATTGCTTAGATATTTCAGTCTGGACCGAAGTGGTGGTGTGACTACAAAGTTAAACCTGTGCAAAGCAGGCATGACTTAGTGCTGCTGTCATTATATATTCACTCCAGACTGTTATTCCTGCAGCATCCTCCAGGTTGAATGTGTGGCTGATTGGAATAGAAGGGATAGGAAGAGTGTGTGGAAGTCATCCATGATTTAAATGTGTCCTCAAGGAAATGCTGCCTTTCTGTACATCTACATGTCCTAGTTAGCCACCATCTGTGTCAGGAATACCACCAGCATTCTACCGCCTGTGCATGGAATGCTGGGAAATTGGACCTTGGAGTGACCCCTTATTTTAACCCCTTGCTTCTCTGTTTTGTCTCTGATGAACCAGGTACGAACGTGTGGAGGTTTGGATAGTACAAAACGTACCTCCTCACGAGATGGAATAAAGGGAGTTCGTAGACAACTGAAACAACCTGAGTCAGATCCATAAATAAAAGAAAGTGACATTTAAAAAAAAAGGCTCGAGGAGGGCTGTAGAGTGAGCAAGAGAGAAGCAAAAAAAGAAGAAGAGGAGAGAAGATGGGGTGTGGTCAGACGCTTGCCACATTCCTCCTAGACTCTACAGTTCACTCCGTCAGCCACGAGTCAAAGCAGGAGTCTCCTCGCTAAAACCCGAGCAGCTTATTTCACCTGCTGGAGGAGCCCCCACCCTCGGTGATGTGATGAATAAGTTTGAAGTCCTTGGCATTGTGGGAGAAGGTGGGTGGTTTTACACAGCAGATTTTAGTGCATGTTTGTGGAATGTGAGGACTGTTGTTAACCTACAATTCTGATCCTGGTGATCAGGGCCAGTGAGGACACTGAGGTCATAACTGCAGTATTTCTTTCATCTGAATTTGGATGTTTTAGCAGCTTAAGGTCCAGTTTACAACGTACAGCTGACATGTTCACGTCACTGCGGTCAGGGCTTGTATCTCCAGCACGTCCCCTTTTTAAAGGAGTCTGTGAGCCTGAAAGGTTGGAGAAGTTTGTCGTATAGTAGTGTGTAATCCTTCAAGACTGTCCTTAGATGGTAAATGACAGCATTAGACATGTATTTCCCATAAATTCTCAAACAGTTTCCAGGACTTTTATTTACATCAGAGAAAACCAGACTTTTATCTGACACAGGCTTATATTAGACAGGTGTTCATTCCTATATTTCCCTGCTTTGTAAGTATATCTTATCAGGTTTTAGTAACAATGTTCCACGTTTCCTGATCTGCTCCTATTTTAATTTGCTGTTGATCCAAACTCAAAATGTCCTCCGTGTTCACCTGTTGTGCTAATTTTATCAGAATCATGTCATACTCATCATTCTGCTGCTCTGAGTTTCTCTTCTCTAACAGAAATACTAAAAATTTTAATCTCTAATTAATACCAGTTGCTTCTATTTTGATAATTTGTCTGTTTCACTGTCAATGAAATTCAACATTCCTGCATCGGTGTTTCACATTAGACAACCTTCCAGCTGCTCAAAGGATGAGGATCCATCCTCATCCTGGTAGGCTTTTAATCTGCAGGAAATGTCGGACTGTAACTAAACCTTGCTTGGAAAAACAGCACAGTGGAAGAGACTGGAATTAGTCAGTGAATTAAAACAGTATTTGTGCTAAAGAGAGAAACTCAGAACAGTAGAGTGGTGAGTTTGACAAGAATTAGTGTTCTGAAAATGCACACAATGGTGAGCTCACCATGTGAGCTGTCCAAGCACAGGTAAAAGAATGTGAGTTCAACACAAGAGACTGCTGTTCATTTCGCATTTTGGGCCAGCATTGTTTTCCTGTAATACTGACAGCAGTCCTTACCTAAACGTGAGCGAATATTTCTGCCTAAAACTAACCAAACATGAACCTGTAGCAGTGGCAGGCTGGAAAACATATGAATCAGTAGTCTTACGTAAGGTCCTGACAAATTATGTCATCCTGCTGATAGGGGTATCAGATCAGAAAAGTACTTTTGGGAGGCAACATAACTGATCACTTTGTTTGAATGACCTGTGTGAAAATATGAAAATAACCGTATCTTGACCCTATCACATTTTCACTGGACAAAGATGACATTTTTGTTTTTTATTAGGCCTATATATTTTTCAGACTCATATACATATCTTTTGTAAATATCTTTAGAGTGAGCAAAAGCCTCAGTTGTGTTTGTGTTATGTTTGTGTGCATGTGTGGTTCTATGTGTGTGAGTGTTTTTCTGAAGAAAAACACTCTGTGGGATCAGTCTGTTCAGAAAAAGAAATAACCAAGTCAAATAAAAATTTAAGTCAAGCTGAAAATGACTCTCAAATATTCCACACACAGGTCCTTTACACATTAAACCGTGCAGCCATTATTTCTATCAGTCAACATCATCATTTGTGGCCGATATCAGTGTGTTGGACTGACATACATCCCTGGCTTCACTCTAATGTGAGACGACAGAGTAACCCAGAGTTTATTGTACTGTTAATAATTCTCACTAACTGTGATCTACATCAGTGCATGTCAGCACACATTAATCAAAAAGTTAGATACACAAAGAACTGCAAATAAATGATGGAAGATTTAAAGTAACAACAAAGACCATTTTCTTGGTTTTTACTTGTCTAAAAGCCATTGTGTGGAAGGGATTTGTGCTTATAGATAGATAAGAGTTATATCAATTTATGTTGCTTCTGCTTGTTTTGATTATTTGAACTTATTTGAAATCATGTTTTTCTGTGTGTTTGACATGGCAAATGACTGTAAATACCTCAGCACTTGTGAGCCGCAGCCACCAGTGCTATGAGTCTGTGCTTTGCTGTGAGTCCCATCAGATTCAAAACAATGTCCAAACACTTTGTTGCTGCAGAAAATTGGCCCATACCCTGCATTTTTTAGTTTCCACAAAGCATAATCTTTATCTTCAGCTCACAGTTAGTTGGGCTCTTCATTGTTTATATACACATTCTTGTGCCTCTAACTTATTATCAAAGAAACAAGTACAGTTGCTCAGCTTTACCAATAATTCAACCAGGAGGTTTGTGTCCATCCAAGCCTTGGAAGCTCTGACTGCTGCCACTAACTATGGAGAAAATACTGTAAATATGTTTTTCCTGTAACTCTGGAGTCCATTTCACCAAATTTGCGACTCTCAGGCTGCAATTTACAACATGGGGTCATTTCCTGTCAAATTAATTTTGACACATCTCATTAATTAAAACAAACATACTTGTGACCCAAGCAAGAGCTTGTGAGAGCTCTGCACAGGAGGACTTATACATTTATCTACAATTTGCAAGCATAAGTGATTTATGAAAAGTGATGCTGCAGCCGTTTGTGATCTGCGAGGAAGCAGAGCTTGCAAATCACCTTTCTGAAAAAGGCCCCTAAATGTCTAAAATAACTCATCCTTTTTCACAACAGTGCAAAAGCACCACTTTTATTGCAGAGTGTTTGTGTCATCAGTCTTTCTGAAAAGCTGAACTATGTTTCTGCATTTTTCTGTCCATATCCGTAGATGAAAGAATATCTTTACTGGATAGTCGTGACGATCCTGTCCATTTAACAAACAAAAGACAATGTGTCTATCAGTATTCAGCATCTACAGCTAGCACAAGGCTTGTGGTAGGGAATCTTATCAAAAATAATTGTTGTTTTGGAAAGTATGAAAGTTCCTTTTAAAGGAAAAGCCATTTTGTTACAGATGCCAGGGCAACAGAGGGTAGCCAAGAAAAAGGATGTGACCTCAGCTCTCCAAAAGACCCATGTTGTAAAAATGTAAATCACAGCCCAAAAATTCATGACTAAAATGCACTGCCACAAAAATTGATGGAATCTAGCCCCCAAACATGGCCGCTATATCCAAAGTAAATCATTCAAATGAGCTATAGAAATGACAATAGTAAAATCTTTTCATTTACACGAATCCCTCCCTTGAGCCAACTAGGACATCTAAAGACTAGAAGTAAAATGTGATTGATACTACAAGTCTTGTGTCCTCAAAATGATTTCCATTTGTAAATGAGTAACATGACAAAACTGGGGGAGGAGCTACGACTCAAATTTTCCAATATGTTTTTTTTTCTTCATTTGTGCACCATGCATAATATGTCTGGTTCTGACAAACTATAAAGAATAATGCATGTTATTGCCCTGATATAATGTTGCCAATATTATAGTGGAGGACTATCAGACACAGTCACAGTTTACCAAAAACTGGGGCAACATACTGCATTAGGTGAAAAAAAGGAAGAATATTATGGAGACACTTTTACTCAAGTGGGACGATATGTTTGTCTGTGCCTTGTTCCCCAGTTTCAACTGGAACAGGTACAACTGAGAGTGGACACAGAGTATCTGAGATTAGCAATTACCTAACCTTAATATTTTGCTTATGTGATTTGAATGCCAACAAAAGCAGTTTGGAAAGATATATTAGAAAAAACAACTACAACTAATGCAAGTGTGGCTGATATGCCTGAAAAACAGATTTACATGTGTAGACCTGAGATCTGGAATGTGGATAATCAACTGAGAACATGACGTCCTTAACAAAGACAGAAAGCAACAGGGACACTGTGTGTGTTTGTGTGTGCCTGGGGTGTGTGTGGTGTTAGCTATCAAAGGTATAGGCATATGTGTGTGTTGAGTGTGTGGGAGAGTACATATGCCTCCGCCTCACCTATTAACTGTTGTTTCTCTGGTGGCTCTCACCTACTGCACTTACTTTTTATGAACCTGTTTGTCCAAGGTTTGGGAGGCAAACACATAATTAAGATGTTGAAACTTAAAAATGCATCTTAGTCTCACTTTATTGATATATTTTCTGTCTTTCTCTCTATTTCTGTCTGTCCAGGAGCATATGGAGTGGTGCTTAAGTGCAGGCATAAGGTAAGACAGCATTTCTCATTTCTGTTGGTCTAACGAAACTAACTTCTTGTGAAGCTAATTTATGGTTTGCATTATTGTGATATGAAGTCTCTGTATTCTGGTGCATTTTCATTGAGAGATTATGAGGCAGACAATGAAACAAAATGAAGAAAAGAAGAAGATGTCTTATTTTTGGTAGTTATGGCGTAGGGCTTGATTTATAGTTCAGCGTCAGATTTCACACGTTGAAAATACCTCTGCAACGCTAGACATAGATGATAAGGCTGTATCATACTGAGAGTCTTTCTTTAATTCCCCTAATGTTGTCTTCACGCCAACCAACTCCTCTGGCATCAGTAACATGTAAGGGAAAAACAACCGTCGACTTTCTCTCCCTAACATGTTGGTACTATTTGGAGGAGACACAGGTCACCATAGGCTGGAAGCCTACAAACGCAGCCACCATAGGTTATGGCGTCGCCCTTAACACAGAAGGGATGACAACAATGAGGAGATTGAGGAATTTTCATCACATGGGCCCATGTGACCATGTGGAAACCATGAACTGGTCAAAGTCATTAGGATCTTTTCGAGTATTACCAAGTATGTCAGTGGTTTGTTTATCACATTGTGTGTCACATTGTATGCATGAATCTGAATGTTCACTGAGGAAGACTGATGTATAATGTGGGTTCCAGCAGTGGCTCTTCAAAAAAGTATTTCAATTTATGCCATTAATGTACTTGGTATGCATGAAAGCAAGGCCTGCTGGTGTGACTCATCCAGTAGAGCTTCCCATACGTGACTGCATGGTTCCCAGCTCATGTGTTGCTTATGTTCCTCTACTGTTTCTTTGCAGTGTGTTTATTAAGCAAAGGCAGTGTTCTCCACCTGTGGCTATCTGAGCTGCAAATCTAAACTTGATAAGTGATTTTTTTTTTTGAACAAGACTAGGTCAAAATCTAGTATGTGCTGGACCGCGTATGGTCAGTGTTCAATTATTTGACACATCAGTGTGTAAGGGTCACTTAAATGTTGCAGATTGTAATGGTACATTAAGTTCTTTATATGCTGCTGGATAGATTTATCTGTAATAATGCATCGTAATATATTTACTGGATATATTTTGATTTAATAAGCCTTTTCATTTACGTTTTTATTTATCTAGCACTTCTATTAATCTGGCCCCAAGTTCCACTAATACAATTCAAAGTCTTCTTCAATGCACACAGCATCTACTCCTTTGAAATGCTGCAGTCCATGCAGCAGCTTATCAGACCACAATCTCTGTGGTACAGAGTATCCCTACTAAAGAGGCTGAGGCCTGGAAGTGGTAGAATGAATGAACACATCAGTCTTTTTTGTGTGTCCATTCTACGTTTCATTCATAGTTTTGCATAAAATAATTTTGCTCATGGAAGCATTTTCCAGACTTGCTTTTGTCATTTATGGTAACATTGTGGAGAACAGGAAAAAGACATTTAAAAAGTCACCAAAAGTAAAGGTGTTAAAGTAGATGAATGAATGTGCTTAAAACTGATCTCGGCATCTAAAAACATCTTTGAATCCATCAACTCTGTTATAAATGAAAACACCAAACTGCTGTCCTGGCTTGATCAAGCAGGAATGGGGTTAAGGGCGGATTGCAGAAACTATTATTAGCACCTGGATTCAGGCCTTCATTAATAAAGTGATGTTAACTAAGATTTCAATCTCACTGAGAGCAGCAGTTACTGCAAAGGTGGCCCATCAACAATCAGTCATTGTCATAATATACTGTAGGATTTGGTATGACACAGTTTACATATGAAATTAATTAATCCACACTGTGCTTGATGAAATACATTAAGTAAATTAGGACAAACGTCAGAGGTGAAAAATAATCTGTTTAGGAACAATCTGTACTTTTCTGTATTTAGATTTTTAGGTAAAACCCATGTTCATTCCCTTGTTTCGTTTGCTTTACCACCAGTACTACCAACAATGGACATTATGCCATATCCAATATAATGTTCACACCACATAAATGTTAGAATTAGTGATAAATCAAAGAAAGGTAAGAAATCAGTGGCCTTTATGGCTCAAGATATTCAGTATATAAGTTGTTTTTTAGATAACCATGCCTGAAATGTACCATTTTAAGACAGTACTTTGCAGCTCTCAATGTAAGACAGGAAGAGAAGACAGAGACATTTAAAGACAGAGCAGACAATTCTTTGTTCAACATTGTTGAAAAAAGCAGAGTTGAAAATTATCATTAAAGGTAATTTTATGTGAAGAAATTTCCAGTAGTCATTCCAGCTGTAAAAAAAAAGCTTTTTCTACATTTAGTCCTGCTGAAACAAAAATGTAAGCGAATTATTTATCTTATATCAGTTTAGGATAAATGATTTGCTCATGGCACTACTCTCATTGTCTTTAAAAACTAATGCTACTGACATACATTCATAACTGTAACAAAAGGTTGTTCGGTTATAAGAAAATGGATAAATATTTTCACTGTGCCAAACTGAATTTGAAACTACTTAAGCTAATTTAATCAAACTGTTCTGTAGTAAAGATTCATCTGTGTGGATAAAGCAATGTTCTGCTTTGATTTTTTGTCTAATTTTACATCATTTCTTCTGTCAGCACATTTATGAAAATAATATATTTGTGAAAAACACCTAACTCGGCACATGGAGCGAGAGAGGACTTCTGTAGGAGGAGTGACAGTCGCAGCAGAGTCAAGAAGAGAAGAGATAGTACAGTAAAGGGTGGAAAGATATTTTTAAATGTTTAATTCTGCTGCTGTGCAAATGTGTTTCTGAGAGAGGATTTACATTAAAAAAATGTAAATCTTATTTCACTTTTGGTTATCAGTATAGTTTTTTTATACCCAATTTTATGTAAAAATGAAATATATAGAAATTAAGTTCAAAGATCCTGTGAAACCAAACAAATCTAGGTTATTACGACCCACACTGTATCAGAGATGAAAGGGAAATTAAACTAAACTGAGGGGAAACCAGTACAAGTTTGTGTTTATGAATTTAAAATGGGTTTATTCATTAGTCTGATTGCCTGGTATTTGTCCTGTGGTCCCCTTGTCTGTACTTTCCATTTGTGAATGTTTCTTTCATTTTAGACTCTGAATTTGTCCCTTGAACACCAAGTTCTTTCAAAGCTATGCTTCATGAAATTTTTAAAAGAGCCATAAATTATATACATTGAGTGAAATGCTAAGTATGCAAACGCATTCTGGAGCCATGAACAAAATGACATGGCAAGCACAACATGACGGGTGGAGAGCAAGTTGCAGCCCAACAGAGGCAGATAAAAGCTAAACTAAAGCACAATCCGCATTATCGTGCGTGTTAAAATACAGAATGCGACTGACAGTGAATGTGGAAATTGGTTGTCACATTTCCCTTGTCTCGTCCTCCAGAGATGTCTGTCTGTTGTGTGGGGAACACTTAAGTGTTTGTGCTCTGATTAAGGTCTTTGTTAGCAACAGCTGAGTGATGCATTTGTGAGAGAAACATTTCTCTATCAACACAAGTTTAAAAAGGAACAAATATTTATTACACGCTCATTTGACTTGCTGAGTTATTGTCAGAATTATGATTTGGGACAAAGGGGACTCAGAATCTGTGTGCATGTTTGCAGAGTTAACCATGGCTACATGCACAGATGACTAATCTGTCTAAACACAAAGCATGGTGGTTGTAAGGTCAGTGGCTAGCATGGAGTCTTTTGTGTCCTGCAGGCTCAGCCTCCCCAAAATGGTCATGAAAACATGGTGATGTTTTTTGTTAATTACTTGGCTTGCTGATTGGTATTGGCATGCAATAGCTTATATAGGTTATTTTGGTGAGAGAGAGAGTGAGCAAGTGAAAAAGACAGCTGAGAGACAGAGCAGGCGAGACAGAAGCTTCTATTTATTGATTAGGACTTCTATTCTGTCTCCAGGAGAAACGTCATATTGTTCAACTACTGCATGAAAAATGAAAGCATTGAGCTGGGGAAATGGAACCAACAAGTAGGGCTACTCAATCATTTTAAAAATACGGCAAATCTAAATTAAATACAATAAAATAAAAAATCTGGAGCACTATAGCTCAACTACTTTTTAATTTCAGTCCCTGTATAATATTCTGTCTGGACACATATTTTGGTCTTGTTAATAAAATCAAATACTTGCAGAAAACTAATGAACCGTTTTAATGAAACACTTTCAACCAGATGCCTTAAATCGGCATCAAAAATAATTTTTACCGTGGTTCAAGCAGGAAAGCTGGTAAAGTGGTCTTCATTGACCTTTAAATTACATTAGGTGATTCTTACATTATCTGTTGTCCACGTACTTCCACTTTATATACCAAAATGTCAAAATATTTTGATGCTGATCTAATGATACAGCCCCAAAAGTCTCAGTTGTGGCTGAACCACAATATGTTTTCATGCTCTCATAGCACAAATAAATAAAAGTTAATAACATTTTAGGTAATTGAATCAGTGCTGGAGTAGCAAGTTGTTTTTTCTTTCTTTTCTTTTTTTTTTTTTTTTGTTACTCATAATTTTTCTCTCACAATGCCTTGATTTTAGTGGACCATAAATTTGATTCCCAGCAAATCTCTGTTTCATAAAAATTTAAATACCAGCTGTCAAAGTCTGGTTATGTTAAACTGAGTATCCTTTCTGTTCCTCAAAGTTTCTAAGAAGTGACATGTGACATGTTTCCCACTTACATAACAGCGTAGGGGATTCGTTTTCACATGTAGAGCCGGAGACTCCGACCATGGCAATAAAAGCTTTTTAGCTTTGCTGCAAGAGAGCAGTTATTTTTACTTTTCTCAGCTGGAAGCAGGGCAGAAGAGAAAAGGGTGGCAGAGAGAGAGAGAGAGAGAGAGAGAGAGAGAGAGAGAAGCAGTGTGCTGGGGTGAGTGTGTGTGTGTGTGTGTGTGTGATGGAGAGGAGGAGATGCAGAGGGAGGTATTGAATACAGAGACTATGATGATGGTAAATGGGTCACCCTGTTAGGAGTCTACAGCAGACCCGTATGTGGTTGAGGGAATCATAGGAGGATAAGGCTGGAGGCTCAGAGCACTGGGCTAAAACCCAGCCAGGTGACTCAGTAGCGACTGACTGTACTACGAAGAAATGAAATGCTTTTTAAGTGCGTGTTCCTATATAAATTATGTATACTTTCCAGTACAGTATGTGTTTGATGGAACATTTAATTAGTCAAGCGCATGTGTGCCAGCGCTTGTGCAATGTTCTGCCACTTTATGCAAGTGTTGTATTAGCGTATGTGGGTGTGTGTATGGAGGCTTATGTGTTATCTTGAATTTGTGTTTTGGGAGTGACAATAGCACAACCTACATGCTAGCCAGTATTTCCTGGTGCCTATACAGTATTTCTGTGCAGTATTGTACTGCTGACATGACTTGTTAATTAATTACCGGTAGTTGATCAACAGAAAATTCATCAGTGACGCTTTGATGATTAATTAATTGTTTGAGCAGTTTGTCAAGTAAAACACCAATTATTGGCTGGTTACATATTCTCACGTACCGTTCAATTTTTTTGGCTTTAAGTCTTTGTAAGCAGGATACTAATGTGCTGTTTGAGTGGTAATAATTCAGAGACATCACCTTGGGGCTCTAATTACTTTTGATAGCCATATGTCTTTTTTTAAATTTTATGCACTGCATGATTATTTAAAATAAATAATTAATAGAAGATTCTATCAGATTCTATCAGCCAAACATTTACTTTCATCCACAAAGTTTCTGCGTATATTTTGTCAACCACTCAGCAAGCCGTGTAATAACATTTTTGTCTTTCATTGGTTATTCAACTGAAACCTCACTGTGTACCCCTGTTTGAAGGAGAACATGCATGAATTGGTTGTACTGTAAGTTGAATGACTGTTGTGTTATTTGAGAGAACCACTATGGACCAGACTGGCCACCCTGAATATAGGTCCAGCATTTCATCTGTACATGACTTACAAGCAAGCAAGAAACAAATACATAAATAAATAAAAGGGTCACAAGGAAATAGGTAAATAATAAAACTCAAAGGAAGGAGTTATGAGGGTCTTGCTAAGCATGAGTAAAATGCAAGACCATGAGTAAAAGGATGAAAACTATATGTTGTCTTATCATTACATAGAAACATAAAAGAAAAGGGAGAAATAATGGGACACACAAGAAAAATATTCCATCTTATACTGGCTCCTGTTAATGAGGCCCAATAATTAATAATTTCCAATTTTCCCATTTAGAGTAATAATGGTGACCTCTATTTAGTATGTTGATACTGAAATATAAGTGGATGACTAAAAAGCTGCAGCCATTTCTATGGCACAGGAAATGGTGGTGTGTATTTGTTATTTGCCATTCGTGACTGATGTTCCTGCAGGGGAAAAAAGTGAACCATTTAAGCTTTATTCTTTTGAGTAATATGACAATCAGGACCTGCTCATAACATCAGCAGAAAATAAGAAAGCCGGACTCTATTTTTAGGTGTGCTGACTTAACAGTGGCTCAAAAGGTAAATCAGTGGAGGTCAGAGACACCACACATGATCACAAGCATCATCAGCACATTGCAAGGTGCTTCCACAAAGCTAGAATTTTCACATGCTGTATGTGTGTTGGTATGTTTTGTTTTGTTTTGTTTTGTTTTTAATGTTGTCTTGTAAACACAGTAAACCTCCCAGTTTGTTGGGAGGTTTGGCTGGAAGCTAAAACTATAGACTAAGGATGAAGTGCTGCTAGAACTGTAAATCCATGTTATTTAATTTAATTGCTCTCTCTTCTGAAAATCTCTAAACACACAACTTTGTGCGTCTAAAAAAAAACGCGTCCAGTCAAACAGCTGGCTTGTGTAAGTGAGATCACTGCCAGTGACATGCAGCTCCTCGTCGTGTGGCCTCTTCTTGACACTGAGGCTGACTCTGTTTTCTGACCCTCCATAAACAAAAGGACAATAGAGGAACATGAGAGTGGCAGAGGACAGATGGAGACTGGCCTGTGTGCTGTAATTCCCTCTGGACCACTGTCTTCACCTACTCCAGCCCATCTAATCACACAATGTCATGGCAGCAAATATAAGCATTTTTTCAGAATTTAGAAATCAACACAACTTGCAGGAAAACAATAAAATTACTGTCTTTGAAGTGTATTAGCGTGTGACACTTTGCTTTTCCATATATACATATATACATATATAAAACCACATGTTGACTGACATCTGACAGTTTCAGCTCTCAAACTTCAATTTCAGTGAGATATGGAAGCTAGTAACTTTAACACAGACTAAAGCAATGAAGTAATTCTGGCAGGTGGTTTGAAAAAAAAAAAAACTATTAAAAATTAGAAGCATGTATAAATTAGCTGTTGTTGCTGCTGCAACAAAATATGGCAGATGTTAGATTTCTAATGAAAAAGCTCATAAGGTTACATGCCTGCAGAGTATGTAGGCAAAGCTTCACTCATTATGAAAGGAAAATTTGCACACCTGTCAATGACAGCCCAAGTTCCGTCTGTATGTGTTTATTTTCTCTGAAAAACATCTAATAATAACAATAACAATGTGACGCATTTTCCATCCCAGCCCCTCAGTCGCCATCCTCATTTGTCAAGGTCTATATATAGCCTCACAGACTTTTGCACTGTTCATTAAAATCATCAACATGCTATAATCTTACCACAACCCAGATAATTCTTACTCCCTAGTTTCTAGTCAATAAATAAATAAAAATCTTCCACAACATCAAAGTCCAGAGCTTTGACCAGGCTGCTAGATGTAAATCACTAGTTAGTGTATGTACTCTGAGACATAGCATGAAAATGTTGATTCCAATCATTAATACACATGTGTAGCTCAAACCCCTCATTTGCCTTTATTCTGAGAATATTTTACTCTTTGCTGTAGCTTCTCACTGGGGTGAAACACAGTCCAGTGGGGTAATGATATGAGACTTCAAAACTCATTATATATCTCATTTTCAGTAAAGAGCTCTCACTGTATACAGCCTGATATTTCTTTATATATTCCTGCATGGATGAAAAAAATTAATCCAATAAATCCGATAAGACCTGATAAAGAGTATTTAAAGACGTGATTATTCAGTGTGTCCCATTTACAAACAGATTTCTCTTTTGGAGACCAAGAAATTATCTGAAGACCTGTGTTTGAGTCTTGTGAAACACTACTGCAAGAGCGCAAATTTCCCAAAACTAAAGCTTTTCATGAATTTGCTGTATCAAAAACAAAGCCTACCCTTGTGTTGTTCTCCAGTTAAATTGTACTATATTTAATGTCTAAACTGTAGCATTCCAGCTGCAGCACAGCCTTTGAAACAAAGCTACGGTAAATCTCTGAATCTGCAACCCCACCAGCTTTTAAAATTCTGCAAGGTCAATCAAGCAATCTTAGGCTTATTAACTATGCCAAGGATGTACTGCTTTTTGTGTGTGAGTGCCCTGTGGTAGAATAATTGAAATGAGAGCCCTGGCATGGCTTTTATGTTGGCACTGCCAGGAACTTGGGCACACTTTTTTTTTCATGTCAAGAGTGGGCAGGAAATCAATTTAAATATCCTCACTGCTTTTCTTTCTCCTTTTCACCTTTTGTTCCACAAATACTTTTTATTTCTTCCTTATACTCTGATCTTAATGTTCTGTGTATCTTTGTATCTGTCTCTATCTGTCTTAGAAAGTGGCTGATGCCTTCAGATCTATAAGTTGTTTTCTTTTGTCTTAACACAACTCACGTCCTCGTGTCTTCGCAGGAAACCAATGAGCTGGTGGCCATTAAGAAGTTCAAAGACAGCGAAGGTGAGTGAAGGGGGGAGGGAGGGTGGGGGTAGAGAGAGAAAGAGGAAGAGCCAAACAGCTGAATCATTGCTGTCTCTTTAATTTGCGCACAGAAAATGAGGAGGTCAAGGAGACGACTCTTCGGGAGCTGAAGATGCTCCGGACACTGAAGCAGGACAACATCGTCGAGCTGAAGGAGGCTTTTCGCAGGAGGGGGAAACTCTACCTTGTCTTTGAATATGTTGAGAGGGTCAGCTTAAATACACTATCATTACTATTTCACTGTGAGCACAAGCTACTCTCAATTCTTACATTACATATCTCTGGTCTGCTCTAGCTACTCTAAATTTCAGGATGTTGAGACTCCTCAGTTAAGCATTAAAAAAGCGTCGCCACGGCAACATATGAACTATGCTGTTGGTGAATAATGGTATTCCCCACTGTGTTGCCAGGGTATCCAGCCAAGTGTTTATTTCATGACAGGTTTTATTTTCATAGTCAGTTTTATTTTCTAGTCAGTTTAGCATGGTGTCCCCTCTTGCTCTCCCCTGTCAGGGTTTAAAAAAAAGGAAAAAAAAAAAACACTGAGGCAAAGGAGAGGAATCCCCTCTGTAAGAATTATTTAGGAAATGCTTGACAAGTCAGCAACATTCATATTTTAAAGCACACTTCCACCATGCCAAGTAGTTAAAGCTGCAGCTGCTTGTCCTAGCCATTTTAGAGGCAAATTTGTTATGGGTTTGCAGAACATGCTGGAGCTATTAGAGGAACTACCCAACGGTGCACCGCCTGATAAAGTCCGCAGCTACATCTACCAGCTCATCAAAGCCATCAACTGGTGTCACAAGAATGAAATAGTACACAGAGGTGAGGAGTTTATTTTTATTTCTGTATTTATGTCTCTGTTGCAAAAATATCAATGTCACTTTGTCTGGTGTTGAGTCTTAAAATCACCTCTTTAAATTTCTTTTGAATTTTGAGACACTTTTGATCCTTTCCTTCCTTCCTTATCCTTACTTGATTATGAGAAATTCTAGTCATGCACTGGTACGTAGTTTTTAGAAAACATTACTCACATAGAAGCAAATAGTGCGTTTGTTTGGGACTATTTTCATCTACAGATTAATACACTTTTGGTGCTCTTTGTGAGTGCTTAAGACAAAAGAACAGCAGTTGTGAGGTTGACTCGAAAGAAACTACAGTGCCTATATTTATTGTAGTGATTTCACATGTCACACAGAACAACAGTGTGGCTCACTGATGTATTTTTAATAGCTTTTGGACGGCAATGGAGCTCTAAGGCACAGTGGAAAACTACATATCAGGCTTTGGCTACACAGAAAATACTTACTGGTATTTTCAACAATTCATTGTTGTTTTTGTTTTTTTCATGAGATTTTTTTGACAAGAAGAAGAGTACAGAATATCATCCATTAAAGGTAGCCCAATTCTAGACTTCTGTATTGTTGCCCACAATTCAAATTTGCTCATGTTGTGCCCACTGTTTACCCTGTTGAAGAAGCATCAGATCTTTATAGGTAGGATTAACAATGGGGACGTAGCTAGCTAGGATGTAGCTAGTTGACTTAAAGAAAAAAATAATGACAATTTGACAAATTTCTTTGATCATTGTAAAAATACATGAACTGCTCCTAACCACCTTCCTTACTAACAAAAAATTGGTAAGAAAAGCAGGTCAGTCAGTCTGATTATCAGGCTCATTTAAACACTGATAGACAATAATATTTCTAATATTATTATTATAATATTTCTAGGCTTAAAATTCACCATATAAAGGAAAAACAGGTCTTCAGGAGTCAACACTTGACTAGATTACTTGTTATGAAGTATGCTTTATATGTAAACTTCTCTCTACATGCACACATAAAACACAGCCTTCCAGCCTTGCAGCCTTCCAGTACGTCTAACAGTCCTGTTGAGTAGATATACGTCAGTTTCACAACACACAATCATTTTCATTTTCAGAGAACCGTTAAATGTGGCTCGGACAGAATGTTACCGAACAAAACCTCATTCTCAAATCATATTTGTGTACTGTTTGTCACAAAAAGCTGCAAAAGTCTGTTTTTTGTCATGTTTCATAACAATGAAATGGAATATGGTGGGATAGTGGCACAACTGAAACACATTTTCTGTGCCTTTCATCTCTTCCAGATATCAAACCTGAGAACCTCCTCATCAGCTCTGAAGATGTTCTCAAACTCTGTGATTTTGGTGAGTCTTTGGTCTTATGTTCTTTACAGCAGCCATATTGTCACACTGAGTTGTTGAGATTTACATGTGCAGTGCAGTGAAACCATTCAGCCTCTGCACATTTCTCTTGTCAAATAAAAGGTAATTGCTTGTAAAATCAAGATATTTGATTAACAAGTCTGAATCTATGTAGATTCATTGTGATGTTGTCAAATTATATGTTTATTTTTGCAGTTAAATCGGTAATTTCATTTCGGCCAGTTTGGTTTCCTAGGCTCAATTCACAGTGAAAAATCACGCCATTAATTTGTCACCTTGTCAAGTTGTATATCAGAAAGATCCATTCTTCCACTGTAAAGGAGCCAACCAGAACTATAGAATGCACTCTGGTGATTGTTATCACAATTTATATACCAAAGGTATATTTCAAGAGAGATTAACATTAGGCACCTGTTTACCCAGTAAAATACTAATAAACTGTATTGTTGTATTGATACAGTACAGTTTTGACATTTTAGTTTCCCAGGTGTATTCTAGATTTGGATGAGTCTTTGCAAAATCACATGGTTAATTAGCTATGCATAATTGGTTAATGCAACCCTACTGAGTCAGCTGGGGTGAGATTTGTTTGTTATTCACTGTTGGAGCTGGCATTCTGTTTATTGTGATTTTTCATGCTTAAAATGGACTCTCTGTACAGCAGTTATCCAAAGCGCAGTCTCAGCCCGCCTGCGGTGACATAACTAATTAGAGCCTGGTCACATGGGATGATGACCGTGTTGTCACTGTAGCTGTCCAGATAATTTAAGCGTTGATTGTTGATTTATTCTTACTAATTAGCGATTTATTCCTTAATCTGAAGGACTTTAGATTGTCTGCATATTATCACAGACCACTGGATGTCTGACAAACAGTATCACGTCTATGTGATTTATTAATTTCTGTGTTACTTTGGCTCAGGTTTTGCTCGTAACCTGTCTGAAGGAACAGATGCCAACTACACCGAGTATGTAGCCACAAGGTGGTACCGCTCACCTGAGCTGCTGCTGGGGTGAGTGTGTGTGTGTGTGTGTGTAGGAGACTAAGTGAGAAACAAGGACAGAGAGTCCTCATTCTGTTGTCTGTTGCAAATCATTGTCAGTATCTGTTGTCCTTTCTTCTCATGGCACCAGATGGGTGGAGTTTTTGTATGTGATTGTATCAGATAGGGACATAACCACCATTTTCTCCTCGATACTGTTTCCAATACCTCGATTCAGGATATCGGCCAATATCTACTAAGTACCAGTGCTCCAGTTTTCCCAGATTCATCTCTCTGTGAAAATGCATTAGAATAATTTCTTTGTAAGGTAACATGAGGCCAGGGATTTCTGTGGCAGCAAAACCATGACTCTGTGACCTGCCATGACTGAATGAAAGTGATAGTAAAAACAGAGTTACTTACAGTTTTAAAAACTGTAAGTAAAGCAACCCACCAGCTCCCTCCAAGTTCCCACCGAGCCATTCTCCTGTGCTGAAACTTAATTTATTTGTCTATAAAATTTTGATTATTTAGGAATATTCTCCACATGAGAACAATATAAACTAATATAAAAAATGTCTGAAAGCGAGATTTTGACACAGGGCACCTCACACAGGCACAAGAGGGGCCATATAATTAGCTAAAAATGCAGGACCAATATAAGTTCATATTATACTGTAATGGTGAAAATTGCTTAATCAAATTAACCAAAACCAGCGGAGACGGGTGAACCTGGGGCTCTTGGGGCCCGGATGGTGATCCAGCCTTGCCCACTAGTGTGCCAGTCATTTCAAACTGAGATCAAAGATCCCAAGTATGTCAGGTTGAATTTTCTGGGAAATATATTTAAAATGATTAAGCCAGACACTGAACTGAGTATTTTTCCCACTTGATCTGTTGGTGCTAATACTGATCTGGTATAGTGGACTAGTGCATCCCAAGTATGAGACTGTGTACATTGTTTGACACATTAAAATAGGCTGCATATACAGCCAACCGTGTCCGGCCATATCTAACATACTGTCCTGCAAAATCATCTCTAAAACATCAACTTTCAAGAGCTAAACAAACAGGTATGTTTTCAGCTTCACGACAATGCACTGTGAGATGATTCAGTATGGTTTTAAATTTATTTAGCTTAATAAGAATGGAATTTTCCCAAGCTATTGAGCGACATTGAATCTTCTGTAAGCTTGATTGATGTATTGTCATTTGTGGTAAATGTCACTCATCTGCTAAGCTGTTATTACATATTTATATTTTATTTATTAAGAGTTTTGTTATCTTTGCATGTGCCATAGTCCACAAGGTTGGAACTATTTTGCGTAATTTGCGTCTTCACGTCATCCTCATTGTTTGAATTCAGATCAGTGGGAAACAGGTGTTACTCTTTTCCTTTAAAAGGGGTGAATGATTCACCTGCTACAGACTAATGACAGGAACCATCGTGTACACCACATCCTGAGATCAAATTTCTGTTTCGCAGTTGTTTTTGTTGCTTATGTTGTGTTTGATGCGTTTGCTGCATTGAATGTCCATTCTAGCTTGGAGACAGCTGAACGTCATCTAGCCTTACTGCTGTAGCCTGATTTAGTAAATGCCCTGGAACATTTATTGAGACAGCGTTTGAATGCCGCCCACTCAAATACTCTCTCCCTCCAACACCACCGCTCTTCTGCTTCTCTGCTGCCAGATCTCTCGCCATTTCTCACCAGACTCCTCAGCTCGGTTCCCTCAGAAATGACCATCTTCTTTGTGAGCAGCTCCATCAGAAATACAGCAACCATTGTTTTATTTTACTGCACCACCACCACTAATATTAATGTCAGCCATCACCATCATTCTCATCATTCTCATAAACATAACAGTTTCCCTCTGAGGGATGAATAAAGGATATCAATCTATCTATAATCATCTCCTCTTCATTTGGTGGATTCATTTTCACCCCATCATCCTCATTCTCATTTTCACCATCACTATTATCGCCCCTACCATCTAATTAACAAGGTCGTCATGTGGCATCATTGATGTTTTTCACATAAATAATGTTTTGTCTCCCTCTATTTCTGTTCGTCTCAGGGCTCCCTATGGAAAGGCAGTGGACATGTGGTCGGTGGGGTGTATCCTTGGGGAGCTGAGTGATGGACAGCCATTGTTTCCAGGGGAAAGTGAGATTGATCAGGTTGGTGAGCCCCATGTAAAGATGAAACAGGAAGCTGATTAAACAGTTCGCAGTTCAGAAACAATTTTAATATGATTAAATAAGATAAACAATTCTGATCAACATGTATCAAATATAAACCTCACATTAGTCTGTCCTATTGGAGCTTCTCTACTGTTACGACTGGCAGCTTTTCTTCATCTCATATCTTTATAAAGTGAATCTTTCTGACAGTTGCTCAAACGAAAAAAATGTTTGACTTCTCTGTATCTGACAAAGAGACAATTTTGGGCTTGAATTTTTTCTTTTAATGTAGCAAAAAACAGAATTTTAAAAGGGAGCATTTAACAGTGTTGTGAGTCCTTGTGAAGAAAAAATCACAGTTACAGTTTTTTTGGACTCAACACCTGGACAAGGAAAGTGTGTGTGTCTTTTGTACTCTGATTGTTTTGATCAGACGAAATAAGTAATCACAAGAAAACATGGTGGGCTCTCAGAGTGGTGATTGGCATTTGTCCTTATTTTCTGACAGTTTACAGACTAAACAAGTCAAACCAAATATATTTATGTCAAGCCCAAAATCAGGGATCTACAGACACTCAACCAACTAATTGATTAATTGGAAAAATTAGCCAATAGATGAATCAACAAACAAATAATTAGTTACAGTCCTAGCCCCAAGCCACCATCAGCTTATTGATTTATGCATCAGATCTTTCATCCCAACAATCATGAAATGTGAAATTCCCACAATATATCCCCACAATATTGGAAATAAACAGCCAAAGATGAAATATTTTTAGCAACTTTTCTTAGCAACACACACTAATGAACATTAGTATGATATTAGTAAATGTGTCAGATTTTTCCAAAAGTCTTATCTTTTTCATTTGCACCTGCCCCTAGTGAAATGGGTGTTGTACATTAAGGAAAGAAACAAGACAGAAAAAGGTGATTTAAAAATAGTATACATAAAAGTATTTTTATTGATGGATGAAAAAATGTATATGAGCAGAAAACCATTTAAAGTGTCTTGTCCCGCCTCTTGCAGCATCTCTCCAGCTCTTTGGAGCTTTTTAAGCATATTTCCTGTTCAGTGTCAATTTCCTTAACAGGTTGCTGTTTTCAGCTAAAAGACTGTGATAAACCCAACGTACATCATCTGCCCGAATAAAGCGGTGACTTCCTGGTGAACACAGTAGCATTATCAGCTAAACAGGTGCTTTTCTCTGGAGTTGGTAGAGACCAAAACAGAGCTAAAAGGAGAGCGAATATTGAACTTACATTCAACAGGTGGCCACAGACATGACTCCAAAATAGTGATAATGGTTAGACAAAAATAAAAAAAAATAAAAAAATAAAATCACCTCAAGGTCTATTCAGTAGCTGTTCGTTGCTTTTGATCGTGTCCTATGATCTTTATCAGCTGATAGTTTTGCCCAGTTGTCATGGAAATGTAGTGTATGTTCACATTTCAGTGTTTTTGAGCACTTTAAGGACTTCTTGTCCACGTAAAATTTGAGATTCAAAGTTTATTCTTGCATTTGGAAAGAGCAAAACAGTCTAACCTCTAAATGTGTGTGCTAAATTGACTTTGAGCTGAGATTGTTTTGTCAACTGCTTTTTTCTAAAGGTGAAGAATAAATTTTGAAGTTCAATACTCATTTTTACAACCTTTTTAAAAATGCTTATGTAGCGGGAGTGGAGGCTTAAAGAAAAGAGGTGATGCGACAAAGCCACCTGGGGAATTTCACCCCAGGAAATTACTAAGCTATACTAAGAGTAGAGTTACAGGTTCTTTAATAACAATCTGGCAAGAGACAGTGTAGGAGGGTTTAAAAGAAACACTAACTTTATTTAGCACAAATAATTAACAAAATTGAAATACCAAAAAGAAAACTACAGATCAGGCACTAAGGGGTTAGCCGCCATAAAACTAGCACTTGGGCCTAGGAGTGCAAACAGGGCGAGGGCTTACCACAGCAGCAGGGAAAATCAAAAAGGGAAAGGTCCATAAAACTAGCCACCTGTGACACCGCACACCAACAAAAAGGAATCATGAAGAACACCACCACCAGGGATCAACTGCTGCCTCAGGCCCTCGGCACCTGTTAAAAACAAAAAAAAAAAACAAAATTAAAACTTCACTTCACACATAGCGCTGACCAAATAAATCAAAAACCCAATTTCAAATAAACCCAAGTAACAAAAATAACAAAATATAACAAATACAACATACAACAAACAAAAAGCTACAAACTAAATAACTCAAGAGAAATAATTTAAGAAAAGGAAACAAAGAAATAATAATTTAAAATATTGTGGGGGTCTCTGTAGAGTAGACCGGTTCAGGACTCTTCGATGACCAGCACAGCGCCGAGCAGGACCGCGCTAAAGAACGGCAGTGTGCAAGAGAGCAGCAGTCTGCGCCAAACTACTCACAAAACAAAAGTACAGAACAGCAGAACAAAACAAAAGAATAAAACGGAAAACATAACAAAACAAAAGAATAAAACAGAAAACAGAACAGCAGTGCCTCCCGGGAGTGGTAGCCAGTGGCAGGCCAAGCAAGGCCAAGGCGCACTCTCGCCTGGGCATACGGCGCAGCTACGCGGAGGATTAGAGGGTTCGGGCCTCAAAGGCCGCGGCTCGACCACGCAAACGGCACAAAATATATATTACGGGCCTGAAGCCAAGCCACGGACACGCAAAGACAGGCAGACAACGGCGACTTACCAAACGGATACGCGAATGCAACCGGAAGAAATCCAGCGGCACAATCAGTCTCCCACAGCGCCAGCAACCAGGTGCGCTACGCACATAAAACCCATATTAAAATGCGCTCATTACGCACATAAATCAGAGGAGGGACAGCGGTGCATCCTACCTGGATATGTGGAAACAGGTGCCTCGACGGCTGCCACAAACAACAACTATTGCGTCCGACTGAAAGAAGTCACAGCCACGCCAAACAAAACGCTCTGCCACGCCGGCCACAGCCACCTGGGAGGATAAGCGGAACGGGAGGAGGAAACGCGATATGGGGCACACCTGTATATATATAGGGGAGCAACGCGCCTCCCACTACTCCGTGTGCCAACAGCTGGCACAGTGCCATGTAGTGGCAGGGAGGGAGAAGGTCCTTCGGCTACACTTATTACAAAAAATGTTCAAGGAGAGTTGTTTACATGTTTTTCATGTTTAAAAAAATCTGAGTCTAGGAGAATGAATACGGTTAAGTCTACTGTCACGTGTTTAACTAGGATGTTGCTTCATTTTATCTCCAGCTCTTCACCATTCAGAAGGTTTTGGGTCCACTCCCTGCAGAACAGATGAAACTATTCTACAATAACCCTCGATTTCATGGAATCAGGGTAGGAAGCATTTATCTTTGTTCCTGTCTATAGTCCCTTGTCTTCTTTTTCTCCACTTCATTTTTTTCTTTCTCCTCCTCCTCTTCGTTTTTACCTCCTTTCCTTCTCTCTCCAGCTCTGTCTCCTCACTCTCTCTCCCTCCTGTGGCAGTGTTCCCAGCACCATGACTGAGTGGATTGCTGTGACTCATGAGATAGGTGGTTGGTGTTCAGTTTAGCAGCAAGAGAAAATGTCCCAGAAGGCCGAACAAGACTTTGTGTGTGACTGTGTGTGTGTGTGTGTGTTTGGTAGTTTGTTTAGTGTGATCCAGTGATTTCTTTTTCTGTGTTCTACTTTTTACTGGCACAAACATCCGCTGTATGTTGGAAAACCTAATAGTAATTTTCAATGCACAAAAAAGTTCAGTTTGTATAGGAATTTCATCCAGTGTGTGTGTGTGTGTGTGTGTGTGTGTGTGTGTGTGTGTGTGTGTGTGTGTGTGTGTGTGTGTTTTTTTGCGTGCCAGTTTCCCTCAGTTACTCATCCTCAGACTTTGGAGAGACGGTACCAGGGCATCTTGAATGGTTTGATGTTGGATCTGATGAAGGTAAAATACAGAGAAGCACTCAAACTGTAATGCTAACTCAAACCTATCTATCCACTTGTATTCCTGTTAACCTATTCCTGTCAGTTAGTAATATTTGGAAAAGTATGGAAAGAATTTGAGAAACTAGCCTCTAAAATAAATTCCCTCTGCATGCTTGTGTCTTTCCTTCAGAACCTGTTGCTGCTAAACCCTACTGAGCGTTTCTTGACGGAGCAGAGTTTGAACCATCCAGCCTTCCAGCCTCTGAGGCAGGCAGAGAGAGAGAGGCCTCCTCCTGCATCTCCTAACCCACCGCGCTCCTCCAAGAGGAAAACGCACCATCATGGAGAAAACACAGTCCCTACAAGGTTAGACTGCAGTCCTTTATTTTGTTTTAGTTTTATTTCTGTCAGAGCTTCCTGTCATCTTACAGTCATCACTTTGAATATGTCTCAGTGAACATTGGGACTAGGGCTGAATGAAAGGGATAGTTCACAGTATACATTACCTGCCCACGATTGACTATATCATGATGTACAGTAGTATTTTTTGTAAATTAAAGTGGTTTTGGTTTTTATCTAGTGAATGCATGGACAGTATTGACAGGATAGCAAACTCTTTACTAATTGACAAATCCCTGTCATGTCACAGTATATGTCATCACATCACCCAGCCCAAGCTGGGACCCAAATTCAGCAAGGACATCCATAGAGAGCACGTTGTAACTATGAAAGGAATAATTCATTAGTAATACTGTTCAGTAAAAGTTAGAGTGAGTGAAAATAACAGTCTTTCGGAGCTTGATGAAAAACATGGCTTTTGCAATCATGTTTGTTGTACAAACTATATCTGTATACTTATATATACTATCCATTGGTGCAGGAACATTTTTCTTTTATTTTTCTCTCCTCTCTGCGCCTGTGAAGGATTTTTTTTGTACAAAATATCACGCCACTCAGGTGCCTCTCAATTAAAACAAGCAGTTCACAGCTTTAGTTTTATTTAAAGTAAATAACTCAGAGCAGTTTGCTATAATGGCTGCAATCATTGCATCTTGACAAAAGCATGATTTGGAAGATGTCCAATACAAGGATAGGTTTCCTCCAGATACAGAGAGTGGAAAATTTTTTTAGACTGTTTGAACAGTTCTTTGATCAAGCAGGATTAGGCTTGTTGGAATAACAGCTTAGGGAGTTTGATTTCAGTGGGAATAATTTTGAGTGCAGGTTTGCACAACATTCAGAAAAACAGAGAGATTCTATTCAAAAAGATTATGATTTTAAAATTAAAGTAATGCAAGGATATTGGCAAACGGTCCCTTATCTTTCCCTCCCTCTGCTCCTCCAGGAGTCACAGTAAGAGCACGAGCCGCCGCTCCAACAGCAAAGAGTGTTCCAGCCTTCCTCGTCACGGCGACCTCCATCACCTCGGCAATGAGAGTTTCCTTAATGGTAACAAACCTGCCCCATCCAGCTTAAGTCCTACACTCCACCCCAAGGGCCAGTACATGTCCCAGACCCTCAATCGCTCTGCCTCATCCAGCAAAGACTTGGCAAACAACAACCTGCCACACCTCCTCAGTCCCAAAGAAGCCAAAGGCAAGACAGAGTTTGACTTCAACTTGGGTCCCTCCCCAAAGCTGTCAGACCAGGGGCACGGGGCAAAGTACGGCCACAGCAAACCAAGCTCCTCTCGCTCTCAGCAGCAGCAGCAGCAGGCCGGTCGCCACACCTTCCTGGAAAACAAGACAAACACCCTGCAGTCTGGAGCAGAGAAACAACATGGCCGACATGCCCACAGTATGGCCGACTCTGCCCACGGATCCATGTCCTCCTCTTCTAAGAGTTCGGCCTCTTATCTCAGCCTGTCCAAGAGCCACAGCGCCCTGAGTGATGCCAAATCTGTAGGGAACCTCAGCGATGGTCGGCTCCATCCAGATGACCCAAACTCCAACACAACAGCAGGGGTGGGACCCAGCGCCCGCTTCTTTCCTGCCAGCTGTTTAGACCTCAATGCCCCTTCAGGTCCTCCGGGCCCACCTGGCAGCCCCTCTGCCCGACACAGTGATCGATCCGGGCACAGCCCCGCCTCTCGTAGCAGCGGCAATATCCGCATGGAGAGCAGCACACTGGACTCCTCATCCAGACACAAATCCAGACATAAACCTTTAGCACCAGGTAGGTTTAACAGTCAAATTTGTATTCAAGAGTCATATTCATTGTCCTCTGATTGGAACAGAATTTTCTCCATAACTAGTTTAAAAGTTGGCAGACAAGACAGTTTCTGTAGATTGAAAAGTATCAACAAAGCATCTTTAAAATACATCCATCCATCCATTTTCTATACCTCTTGATTCATCAGGGTTGTGGGGGGAACTAGAGCCTATCTTTAGAATACAACTAGTTCATAATCTAGATGTCTGTTGTGAATTTAAAAAAACATGGAAAAAGAGGTGTGCCTGCAGGCAATACTGGCGAATAAAATTTGTCCAGCACAAGACATAATGAAATATGTAAATATTATAATGCAGCATTAAAGTAGAAAAAGAAAGTAGTGATGGGAAACTCTAAGTTTATAGCTTGCGGGCATGCGCGCGAAGCAGTTGTGTGATTGTGGTGTTAGAGTTAAAAAATACTGTGCATGATCAACATAGTACTGAATTACTTTAATCACAGACTATGGCTGACACGAGGCATTCTTAAGGCACTTCATTTAGCAGTTTTTGATCTATCTGAGTTTCCCAGTTGTAATTATGACTTGGATGTTTATATAAACTGTATTTACAAGTTGAAAACTGGTAATTAGGGATACTCAGACCTGACATGAGGAGGACATGGACAACAGCATCATATGCCTTTTATAACATGTGCCTAATATATCATCAGTTTGTACTGTTAGTACAGTAAATATGTGGATGTCAGAACTTGGATGACATGTAAAAAAAACCAAACTCTCACCTTTTATAGACGGCGGTTAATCAAATCTCTCGTCTCTTCTCCAGAGGATGCCGGTGCTCCGGAGCTCTTAGACCCAGGAGGAGCAGGGATGCAATCCACTCACACTCTGCCTTCCCCACACGAGTCTTATCATTACGGCCTGGGCTATACCTCCCCTTTCTCCTCGCAGCAACGGCCTCAACGCCACTCCATGTATGTGAGGAGGGAGCGACACCGACCCCACGGGGTCGAGGGTGGGATGGCGGGCTTGCCTGCACCAGGGCAGGTGATACCGACACGAGCCAGTAGCCTGCAGCTCCTCTCCCCACAACTGCAGCACCGGACCACCCTCACTGGACACTCAGTGAGCTCTTCAAGAGAGGACTGCACTGATGACATGACGAGGGTTAGTGGCAGACAGCGTTGTGACTGTGGTGACGTGGCATGTAAACAACAAACTATTACTACAGTATTAACACTAACACATAAAGTAACACATATTCCAAAAGGACATTTGTGAAGCTCAGGAGACAGCATAGCCACTTATACTCATTTATTTTGAATGGAAAATAACGCTTCAGCTCAATTTCTCCATCAACTGTAGCGTCGCCTCAAGAGACCATAATGCAATACAACCACAAGATGTTGAGTTTTTAGAAAGTTTCCAAAAAGTTTTTGTTGCTCCACCAGCACTATCATTGAAGCTCTCCACCTGCAACTGAAACCTACATCTGAATGCAACAAGTCAATACCAGAAGATGAGGCAGGTTGATGAAAAATGGGTACACATATACAAAAATAATTACACCTCCTGAAAGCTCACGCATTCAAGATATTAAACTATGTGAGAGTGCTAGAGGGTGGATTTTTTTTCTTTGCTATATGCACTTAAAATATGTGCGCGTGTGTGCGAGTATGGGTATTTCACAAAATGGTGGATGTGTGTAGGGATTGTCAGTGTCTCACATTGTCATTGCCACTGCTTCATGCTGCGCCTGTCCGTCTTCTCAACAGAGTGAGCAGTCCCCTAAAGACATGAGCCACCCTTGTGCCCCCATCAAAGACTCTGCGAGGGACAACACTGCTGCTTTTCATACACAGCGCTCTAAAAATGAGGTCCGACCCCCTGACTCCTCCCTAACTCCAACCAGTTCACTGAACACAGACAGTAGCTCTTATGACCGCTGGTTTCCATAGCTTTTTTTGTTTCTACTCAGGTCAACAGCTTCACTGCACGTTGTCGCTGGTATAAATGTAACCTCACTGTAAAGCTTCAAGATTGTCCCGAATGTCTTGTGATGTGATCCAGTAAAGAATGTGATAGCTAGCGATAAGTGATGAGGTGAGATTAAATGGAATTATCAATTACAAAGCTGAAGATACTAAGGAACTTTGTATGGTCCCGTGTCCGTGTGTGTGGGTTTGTGTGTCTGCATGATGTGTGTGTCTCTTAGGTCGGTATGTATCACGACCCTCATGGCGAGGATGGAGGTTCCTCCAAGGAGAACCGGATGATCTTCACTGAGTCCATGCCGCGGAGAGTAGGCAGCTTCTACCGAGGTAAGGAACAGGCATCATCAAATGAGTGGTGTGTGTAGTGTGGAAACAAATACAGCACCAGGAAAGGTAATGCTTTACTTGAAGTCCCCTTAAAAATAAAGTGAAAGCAAAAAATATATATATATTGGAATAAAACAAATGAACAAAAGACTTTTTAAAATGCAGTACAGTTAAAGTTCAAGATATGAATAAATAGCACTAAATTCAAGTTAAATTAAAAGACGGCGGCAAACAGAAAGGTTTAAACTTAAGTTTAAAAGAACTGAGAGTTGGAACAAACCTCAAGACTTGAAGTTTGGGCCTGAGAAATGGTGCATAGTGGTGTATTTTCCTATATGGATGACTGGTCTGAATTTTGAGAGATGTGTGTAGAGTGCAGAAAAAAAAAACACTGCAAAACAACTTCCACACTTTTAATTACTCTCTCTCCTGCAGTTCCTTCCCCCAGACCAGATAACTCCTCCTCTTTCCATGACGGTGTCAGTCAGGGTCGAGGCCCGGTCGTACCTGTTGTACCTGGAGACCCTGTTGCAATGGCCAACCACTCCAAACGCCAGACCGCTTTTGACTGGTGAGAGTTCTTTTTTTTTTTTTAACTGTCATCATGTGGTTTTTCTTTACGGCAACTTCAGACATTTAACTTTATAACTAATATATAAGTGATCAAAGTTAAGCTGTATCATTTTAACTGTTTAACTGTATAGTTGGGATAGGATTTAACTGTATAGTTGTAAAACTGTACAGGTTTTCCCAGCATACATTACTAAACATTTCATACTATTAGCCACTTTGCATCTCCAATAAACAGTGCTTTCACTATGCAGACATCAAAAGTCATCAGAAAATTAAAAAGAAAGATTTTTTTTTAAATTCTACTTCTTCCTCATATGCTTTGCTAAATGTGTAATTCAGCCACCTGATCAAACCATCTCTGCCACAACAATAATAAGATCCATTACATTTTACAAGATTACTTTGGTGCTGCTGCTTCTGTACAGACATAAAGTATGACAGTCTCTAAAGTACTGAGATTAAATGAATGAAAATGCCACAAACATGACAGTTGAAAAATAAGCAATATTTATCATCTGTATTTACTGTAGTTATTGTCATGATAAACCGTAAGAGTGCACATCTAATATTAAGTGAATGACTTTGATGTTTTTTAAAATATCCACAATTTAAAAACTCTCATTGTGCTGTGTTGAAAAGTGAATAATTTGAATAGTTAATTGCTGATCTAAAGCTGAAAGCTTAAAAGTGAGAATTATTCAAACATTAGTCACAGTCCTCCATTGTGTTACTGGTGTTATTTTAGGACCACTGTCTTTCCTTACTGTATATGTGTTCTATTCATGACATGATCTATTTGGTTATGCCTCTGCACAGAAGATACACCTGAAAAGAAGTCACCATTTAATCCGGAGCTTGCAATTACAAACCATTTTCCACTTTTGCCATGTAGGACCGCAGCAGAAGCAATGGTCATGAATCCTCCAGAGCCCACCAAAGAGAAGGAAAAACAAGGCTTCTTCAGAGCCATTAAAAAGAAAAAGAAGAAGACACAAATAGTAAGATCATCTAAGTCACCACCTGTCATTTCATCTTGCACATATATAAAATATCTCCTTTGGTTCCATGTGTCGTTTCCCTTGTCCATAGTATATATATATATTTCAGTGTGTAGTAAATGCTGATCAGTCGGCTTTTTCAGACTGGTGTATATGACAATGATAATCTGTAGCATTAGTATCTTCTGGCATTAGTGTTTTATACACTCTTAACACTGTGAAAGCTTAACACACAGAATTACCCTTTAAAACGCTTGGTGGTTGATTCTGGTTTATTGTAACGTGACTCTTATTTTGCCACCACTCCTATTGGTAATAATCACACTGGAATCACCGAGTTAATAGCTCGCTGACATTGCAACAATAAAGTGCCACAAACCAAGAAACATCAGCAGTGAGACAGATTGTAAAAAAAGCAATATATCCGGCAGCTTAAACGACCACATAGGTCATTTGTTTCTCCCTTTGGATACGACCCGTGGGACCTGTCACGGATAAAAGAATCAATTTTGACTAGCAGTTTCAAACAGGAAATGAACAGCAGTCTCTCATGAGAAAGTCCTGAAAGTCCTTGACCTCTCTATCCATCCACCCCAACCTCCTCCAACTTTGTCCCTCTTTACACTACATCTTGAGATGACTTCTGCCTTTGCTCTCGTCATAATTACTACAGCAGCTAGAGGTCACCTAACAATACTATGTAACTATGGGACAATGTACAGGCTCATTATTTGCAGGAGGACAGTCCCAGTTTAGTCAAACTTATCTGGAAGAGACAATGATGGTGACCAGTGAAATTATTACTAAAACTGTTGGAACCATTTATCACAGTTTACAGAGCAGCTTCCTCACACACTGACCTACTGTTCTCAGCAAAGTTGTGCACCTACACAAGTTAAGTATTCACGAAAATGTAGTGCAAACTTGAACCACATTTTCTGGAAACTGACAAAAGAAAATTCTGATTAATACACATTTTCATCCACAACAGCTGTGGAAATATTATTTCCAGATAAACCGTTTTTAGCGCAAATTTCTTTGCCATTTATTTAGAGCTGCAACTATTGGTTAATTACATTTGATCAAAAAGTTAATCAGCAGCTGTTTTGATAATCAAGTGGATAGTAAATGTTATTATTACAGATGATGGCCAGAATAAAACTTTTATTTTTCAGTGCTGATCTAAATTTCCTCCCTTTCTGTTGTCTTCCCTGGTTCTCTTAATAGGCAAATCTTTGTGCTAATATTGATTTCTTTTCTCTGTAGTGTTTTTTTTTTTCTTCAAATGGTTGAGGATCAGGTGCTGCAGTTGCTACAGTGTGTTTGCTGTCAGAGATTTATGGATTTGTGTTGAGAGTTGTGGCTGTGCGTCTTGTGCTCCACAGACGGACATGGAGGACGGGAGGAACCCCAGCATCAAGAAAAGTCTTTTCCCCCTCTTTAGCTCTAAGAATAGCTTAAAGCACAACTCAGCTGTCAAAGTCCTACCTGTAGTCGCCTCGCCTATGGTACAACACCAGCCTACTGCGCCCTACCCTGCCTCACCAGTAATCTAACCTCAACACTACAGCTGCATGTCAACTCACACTGCACTCACCAGAATGACTTGATTTGGTTTGAAATCCTCTCAAGCGCTTCATGATTGATTGGCGGACACATGTTCCAAATTGAAAGGATTTCAAATGTGTTTTCAGCCTATTACTGCACGCTGTCTGTGCATCCATTTTGTCTTGCTATAAAGTCAGATCAATGTCAATGTCAGATGCAGTCACCTTGCATTCACGTTGCGTCGTTCGACATTGATTTCATGCTGCAGTGTGTGCTGTTTGTGAGGCCAACACCTCTGCACATCGAGACTCATCCTTTATGATTAAATCATTTTGTCATATGAGGGTCAAGAATATATTCAATAACTTTATAAGCATCCAGCACATGTATGCAAACTAATACTGCAGACATACACAAACTCTGTACTGTATGATAGCTCTGAAATAATAGCTGATTAAAGGAATAGTTCAGCACTTCGGCATATGGTCTTCACTTTCTTGCTGGGAGTTAGAGAATATCTGTCCTTTGAATATGAAGCTACAGCCAGCAGCTGGTTAGCTTAGCTTAGCACAAATACTTAAAACAGACTGGAAACAGCTGGCACTGTTGAATGGTCACAATAAATTATCAAACAAAACTGAAATTAGCAAAATATTTGCCAGTTTCAGCTCAAAAATGAGAATTTCCTCAGATATACTTATACAAGAATGCATTGGTATCAATACTAGCAGTGCAAAGACACACAATATTACTAGCAGTGCAAAGACACACAATATTACTAGCAGTGCAATGCACCACTCTCGCGATTTCCAAAAGGGAAATTGTCTAGTTTTGTATCATTGTAAATGTAATCTCTTCATTTCTCAACTTGTTGATCACATAAGTAGTATTTTGAAGACATTAACTTAATTATTAACCTATTAATCACAAAACAAGCAACAGATTACTTGATAATGAAAATAATTGTTAGTTAGTTGCAGCCCTGCTGTGTATTATAGTTTGTCAAAACACACTCAGACAAAATTCTGTAAAAAGTCATCATTAATCTCCATCACCACCTCCTTGTGTTTTGTCTGGTGCTGGCAGAGGGGTGCATGAAGAACCTCACCAGGATTTGAGATGTGGTTTGAGTGAGAAGTGTTGTGTGATGAAACTGACTGTGGTAATCTCACCGTAGAGAGAATAACATGTATATTTTGGATAACTAATCATGTTCACGTGTTTTGTTTTTGAAATGTTAGGTTACTGGTATGGGACAGGAACACCTGTCCCTGCAGAGGAGCTCCAAGCCCTCCTCTCATCACGGCAGCCGGCGGAAAAACCGTGAGCGATCCCGAGACAGAGACCGGGAAAGAGAGCAGAGCCGGGACCGAGACAGAGAGAGGGAGCGAGAACGGGAGAGAGAAAGAGAGAGAGAAAGGGAGAGAGAGAGGGAAAGGGGAAGGGAGAGAGAGAGGGTCAATGACTGGCCACCAGAGAAACCAGTGGACTCGCATTCTCAGGTATGTGCATACTGGAGACTGTATTTGTCTGAAGATCATGACCCAGAGCCACACAGGCCACACACAGTGGTTCTCACGCCCAAATTATGTGATCCTGAGCTGACTGAGTAATTTCAATGAAAATATTACCCCATTAACTTCATCCACTTTTCCAGTCACTTGTTACAAATACATTCCTTGCAGACAGTTCACAACTTAATTTTGTTTCATGGTGACAGTTTCAAAAAGGCAATTCTTAAGACACATGATCAAAAATTGAAATATTTGTAAAAAAAAGCTGTAGGAATCACAAAAATGATTTCTCTCCTTCCAGAGTCAACCACTCAAGTCACTCCGCAGGCTCCTTCACCTCTCCCCTTCTTCCTCAAATCAAGGACAGCCTCCTCCTCCTCCCCCTCCAGACCTGCGCTTCCAAGCCCCCATCCCCAACCCCCCTCAGCCCTCCTCCAAAGCGGGCTACCCTGAGGGTCGAGGGCACGCCGAGAGCAGGGGGCACTCCGGGGTGAGCAGCACCTCCCAGGCCAAGAGCCGCAAGGCCAGCTACCCCCTCCCCGGACAGATCGAGTCCAGCTGGCATGTGTCTGCTTTACAGCGGGCAGAGGGTGCTCAGTTCACCCCAGAACAGCTGGGCATCAAACCAGGGCAGAATGGACCCACGTTTACCCGAGCCTCCCGCACCAGGATGCCAAACCTCAACGACCTGAAGGAGACTGCGCTTTAAAACCCCCCAAACCACACCACCTCCAATATGGCTCCATCCTGAAAGCATCTGCCAAACGCAGACATCATAGTACTGTAGTAAAAGTTTACATGAAAGCCTATTTCACTGGATTAAGTCCTCATTCAGAAACGTAGTTATCTGTTGATGCTCATGTCTCTGAAATCTACTAAGACTAGACACTGACAGGCCAAACACCAGTAACAGTGTTGTTTAGGGAATAACAGACAGGAAAGGGCCCAGTCCCTCTCGGGATGCCAGCACTGTTATCAGTTGTACGTTATTCTCTCTCTCTACTTAACATGGTTAGAACATCAGAATAAGCTGATCTTTCCTGTCAAGGAGACACTGCCCATGTGGCCCCTTTGCTGCCATCTTCTGCTCACAGGACACTACTACAACACATCTGACAGCCGCTGTCACACCGTGGCCAATAAACTCAAATGTTTTTCAAGTACTGATATTTGATAAGAACAAAAAAAATAAAGATTTATATCAACATTATTTATTAAATATTTATTTGTTTTAAATTCAAGGATATAAGCTATAAATGACACAGTATGTAGGCTATATGGGAATATTATAAGGTAATATAGAATTAAATGTGTAATTGCAAGAGCTTTAGTTTCGACACAAAGAAATGCATAGATATTTATGTGTTGATAATACAATATGTCACAAGAAATATTTAATAATGGTGAATGTCCTTTTTTGTTCAATTTGATATGTTATTAACAGATTTTCACATTATATCATGTTATTTTTACCCTTTTTTCCTGTTTATTTCATCAAAATGTAAAAAAATATTGATAAATACTTGTTGCCCAAAGTGGGGGAAAAAAATTACATCTAGTGCAAATCTGCCCATCACCCTCATGACATCAGTTTTGAAGTTTTGTGCCAAGTCGAGCTATTTGTCAACAGGGTTTGGTAGCAGAACAGCCAGAGTGAGACTGTTAGACTCTGTGCTTTACATATAGTAACTGTCAGTTCACTTTATGTTTCACTCTTGGTGTCATAATTTTTAAATGAGCCCCATTTTCAGCCTTTCAGTTCTTTTATCAGTGAAGATGGCTTTCCAGCTCCATGCTGCCATGTTGGTTTTGTCTACAGCCTTAACAGCAAGTAATCACCACACAGCCCTGGTGAAAGGTTGACCTCTGATACAACAGTTTTAAGTGTGTTAAGATAGTAGGAGAGCACTCTGCAAAAAAAAAGCATACCTCACCTACAACCTTTAAGATCTTAAAGGATAAATCTGGTTAAATTCTATATTTTTGTTATTGTGACAAATTCCATTAGAAATCTAAAACCAACTGTGAATCAGGCGTCAAACAAGAACTGAAACAATCAGAAAAAATCTCGTAGACATCTGAAATGTGTCAGGGGCCACAACCAAGCCTTGCTTTTGTAAGAGGTCAGGCTCAAAAAAGGTTCCTGGTTCAGTCTTTAACAAATGCATTGTGTTTTATAAGCCTATCAAATGATCTCAATCTGAACTAGTAACTCCTGCTGCCACATAAGTGTAGAGGATTAGAAGTATAATATTGTATAAAATGCAAATACTCAAGTAAAGTACAAGTACCTCAAGGTTGTACTGTACAGTACTGTACTTGAATAAATGTACTTGACAATAAGGAAGATATGAAATAACACCAGACTTATCCTTTAATGTTTGTTTACATTTTCTGTGTGCATTTTAAAAGCTTGTGTTATCAAAGTTTTTGTAAATGCCTTTTGTAAATCTGAATTTGGTTTTGCATTAGGACTTTTCTTTTTAACATCAATAGTCATGATCAGGGATGATTTTACTTAACTCGGTTGTTCATAAAAGCATTTACTTGTTGTCTACTGACCTGTGGATGATGAAAAAAAAAACCTGAGTTCTGTAGAACAAAACACAATTTGTGGCCTAAGCAAGGTATACAGTAGAGTTTCTCTTCCAATCTCACCTTTATCCTTCACTCCTTTTTCTGCCTTTTGAAAGCATAAAGCAAGGAAGAAAAGCTTTTACATCACAGACGTAGGGAATGAAGGAGAGAAGGATGGACGCATTTGTGCAAAATTCAAAACGTCTGTGGACAAAAGCAAGAATTTGGTTTGGAGAGTTTCATGTTTTGTTCCTCATCTGTCGAAAGGATGAAAATACACAAGCAAAAAAGAAAACAAAACAAATAAACCAATTGACTACATGGCTGATTGAAAGCAATAACATTCAGAAGGAGACAGACTGATGCAGATTGCACTAGCTGAATCATTGGCTAGTTAAATTGGAGCCAAATATAGCACATTGAAGGATTTTCAGCAAGAGACTGTGATTAAAGCAAGAGTGTCCACATATAATATCAAGACATCGCTCTGCAATACATTTTTTTACTTTTAATTTGTCCTTGAACATGACCCAGGATGGGCAGAACTGCCCTGTGTTGTGTTTTATAGAAAATCCTGATTGCTAATGATTGTAAATGACTGCTTAAGTGGGTTTGTTTATATCATTAATGGGACAGAGTGATGACAAAGCTTGCCTTGCCAGTGACCTGAAGCCTTACATTAGCTTACTGACTCAACACTCCAGATGGAAATGGAGGCTTCAACCCCCAGCAAGTCACACACACACTTAGAACTGAGACGAGAATAAGAAGAATTTTTGTTCACAAATATGAATGTGTTTCATAAAACATCCGTTTTTGTTTTGTTTTTTTTTCATTTAGCTGTTTCCCACTTCTTACAGGGTGTAAATAGAAATAATAGAGTGTATCTATACTGACCATTCTACTTTAAAAATGATAGGGTCTCATAATAAAAGTCAACTGTACATTTTTGAATGGCTCATATGTTTGTTTTGTAGCACAGACAGACACAAACGTGGACACAGACATGAGACAAGTATTAATTTAATCAAGGAAACAGTGTAAAGATACAATAAAGAACACATGTTCAGAGTAAATGAAACTCTGAACATGTGTTCCCAAAGCACCGTGGGAAATTGAATTGAAATGTTAAGAAGAAAAATCAGGAGTTAACCACAAAAGAAAACCACATCTGAAGATCAGTGAATGTTCCACTCCTCGATGCTTACGTAGCATTGAAAAGTGACATTTTTTTAAAAAGTGCTTGAGGTTAAAATTATGTGTTTACAAAAAAGGGAGTGAAATCACAGGCATATTTGAAGAGACAGTCAGTCTGGCATTATTCTACATTTTTCTTTTTATCAACAGATCCAATGAAAAGTTAGTATAGTAAAGATGAGGAATAAGCTGTCAAGCTTTTGCCATACAAACAATATCTTTTGGTAGAATCAATTCACTGTTGGTTTTGGTCTTTTCGTGAGATTTGTTTGTGATGTTAAGAAAAAAATTGGGCATCACTATCAGGAGAAGAAGACAGAAATTCACTGACCTGTCACAGATGGACACATATGTTTTGGAAGAGCTTGTCTCAGACCTGTGGATACTACCTCCATAGCAACGCTGCCTCTCCCTCTCCATGCCTAATTATTGCTTTGAATTTATGCCATTTCATTGCAAATGGAACAATCTATTGAAAACTCACCAAATTAAAGCCCCCAGTGTGAGACTGGATTTGCACAGACAATGGAGAGTGGAGTGAATGAAAGCTCATTGAGCACATCAAACAGATATTTTAATGAAATCACATAAGTCAAACTGTTTTGTTTGTATTTTAAAAAGGTTTTCAACAGAATATTTTTTTCTCAAATTGTGGTTTTATACAGGAAGCTGGAAGGGACCAAATCTGTGGATATAATATTAGACCACACACTTTGAAGATGGGGCTTTAGGTATAGACAAAATTTTGGGGACAAGGCCTCGGGGGCAGCGGGAGGAGAGGTTCACATGCATTTGTTCATGCAGAGCAGCAGCTCCATGCGCAGAGCAATGCGTGTGTGCCATCCGAGGGGGAGGATGCGAATGTAGCGTGCCACGATGGGCGGCCGCAAAAGGTTCTGCACAGACGAGGAGCGGTCAGAGTTTCCATAAAACACCTGAGGAAAGAGAGAAAGACAAGGTCAGGATGTTGTTTACTTTAGACTGACATCAGTAGTGACTGAAACTGACGGAAAATTCTCTTTGCCGTATGAAAGCCACAACCACTACAGATAATAATAATAATAATAATAATAATAATAATAATAATAATAATAATAATAATAATAATAATAATGTGCCTCTCGTTACAATTCTTTTCATTATCAATTGATAATTAAATATGTTAAACATTAAAAAAAAATAGTGAAACAGCAAATTATCATTTTTGAGAGCTTGGAACCAGCAAATGTTAATGTTGACAATGAAAAAAATAATTAAATGATTTATCAATTTTCTGTTCAATCAATCAATTGATCAACTATAATTTTAATAACACCTGATTTTAATGTATATGAGACCACTGTAGGTGAAAAATAAGACATTGTTCAATAAGACACATGCATTTATAAACTAAATAAAAACATCAAAACATTATGTTTCTATCTACAGATGTAGACATGTTTTTAATGTCTGCAGTATAACAAGATTACAACAGATTTTCATCAGATTTCATCACATTTTTCTCATCAAAGTGAGTACTGTGGTGTCTGAGATGTCGTTCAACTTACCCTGTTGTTTCCAGTCTGGTCTTTGTAATAGATCCAGTTGAGTTTTTCGTCTGTGCGGTACTGAACGCTGTACTTGGTGACCCACTCGTCAGCGTCACAGCGACCCTGAGTGAGGATCCCTGACACCACCATCACCTCCCTCAGGTCAATCTGCAGCCACTGACTGTTGTCCTGGAACTTAGACAGCCAGGCACACCTGAAGGACAGACACACACTGACTGTGATACTGGCAGCAGTTTGCCACACACACAGGCTGATATTTTCTGAGGGTAGAGGTACAAATTAAAGCCAAAGGCCCTTTTTCACAGCAGACATTTTAACTTGTTCTGAAAGGCACAGGCATAACTAGTACCATTAACACTGTCCCAGTGCACCATGACAGTTTGACAGCGAGCCAGCATGGACAATACGAAGATCCTGAAACTGGAACAGCTAAATGGAAACCAGCCGTCATCACTTTTATTTACACCTGTGCTTTTCTAGTGTGATGTGTCCAAATGTCTTCAGTGAAAAATTTCTGTTGTTTGATTTTATTTTATTTTGTTTTCATTTATCGTAATTCTTACCATTATTACTCTCTTTGATTTTTATTACATATATATTTATTTGATATAAAGGGTTAAAGTTTCTCTTGTTGGGGGGTGTAATCCATTTTTGTCTTTGATATAGATAGAATAAATGATCTAGGATTTAGATTCAGACTGATGTACAACATAAGTCCATTGGTGGTTTCATAATATTAAAGGAAAAACAACTTTCAGTACTGAGCATGACAGCTCCCCAGTGTCAGGAGTTTCATTTAGCATTTCTATTTCTGCTTGTCCTATTTATATTGTAATGTTTAAAGACAGAGCATAATGGTGCATCAACCTAACCAAATGCACCTTACATAATGAGACATTTTCTTTGAGCATGTTTTCGCTAATACTGTTCCTCACAGATATTTACAGGCCAACATATTTGGGTCTTTCCCTGAGGTAGAACAATCAACCATCAACATTTTGAGAGTAAAAATCAAAAGAACCTCAGCCTTCGCTATGTATAAAATACATGTTGATAAAAATCTCTGCAGTTACTGTGTTTTCAGTATCTGAAAAGTCAGCAAACTGGCCTGGACCTACCCAAAGCCCTGGGTGTTGAGCCGGGCCTTGCTTGGGAGCCATGAGGAAAACCAGCCAGTGTACTGGTCCTGGTTGGAGCAGGTGATCTGGTCTGGACTCACCGATCCGGCCTCAAAGCCTAGAGGTTTGTGGTATGGACACTCTGCAGGATGATCAGAAACAAAGTTATAACAGAGGTGTTCGATTTAATCATGTTTGTTATTTCAGTTACAGACCTCCTGGCTACATGGATTTCAAGGTCACAACCCCGACAGAGAAGAACATAAACACGTCTGCCAACAGCTTAAGCAGTAAAACAGTGAAACGTGACCAGCATATGATCATCACTAAGCCTCTCTGGATTCTTAATTCTCCATTTCTCTCTATCTTTTCCTCTCACTTCATCCACACCCCTGCCAACTCCCATTCTCACACCCTCCCACTCCCAAAGCCCCCGCCGTTAGCAGTCTCAGTGTGACCCATATCGCATCCTAAAAGCCTGCAGTTTAATTCTCCACAGTGAGAGATCAGTGATGTCCATTAGGGCGGCAAGCAGACAGATGGCCGTGTTCTACTCTCAACAGCTTTAGCTCCGTGTTGCTCTCATGTTTTGATCTGTCAATCTGCCCTCTCACTCCCATTAAAACGAATAAGAACAGGTCCTTTGCTGACTTAAATATCCTTTAAAAATTTATGAATGGGAGTGAGGAGAGATGCACATTAGTTTTTCCCTAAAGTTTCAGAAGAAAAAAAAATCAGCTGTGAAACTGT